>NW_024105151.1:0-45313 GCF_003945595.2 Pipra filicauda | reverse complement strand
AACACGCTCAGCCCTTGTTTTCCCCCCATCAGGATTTGTCCTTCCCAAAGCTTGGGCGGATGGAGGAGGAGGCTGCGAGGAAGAGGAAGATGCCTTGGTCCCCCCAGGCAGGTGAGGAGGAAGTCAGTGTCCCTTTGGGCGGGTGTTGTGCTGGCTCTGTCAGCCGAGTATGGCCCCGGCTGCAGGACAACCCCGCTGGCGCCGCCGTCCTGCCGGGGCCGGAGTTGGGGGGATGTCCTTGGCCTTCCCTGTGGGCCGGAGGCCAATCCCCTGCCTGTCCTTGTTGCTTCCTGCCCCAGGCCCCGAGGTGAGGACAGAGAGCCCGGAGGACAAATCCCCCCGTGAGACCCTGGTGGGAGAGGCCGTTTTGAAGGGCTCCCCGGCGCAGGAAGGCAGCGGGGAGGAAAAGGGCCGGAGATCCCCCCGCAGGAGGGGCTCCAAAGCCATCCCAGGGTGCTCTGAGGAGGAAAGAGCCAGCCTGTGCCGGGAAGGCGGCCGGAGCTTGAGGGGGAGCTCTGAGCTGGTGGTCCCTGAGCAGCCTTCCAGCAGGGAGAAACCCTTCAGGTGCTTGGAATGTGGGAAGGGCTTCAGGAAGAGCACCGACCTCCTCTGCCATCAGCGCATCCACACTGGGGAACGTCCATACACTTGTGGGGAATGTGGGCAGAGCTTCAATGACAGCTCCCACCTGATCCGACACCAGCGCATCCACAGTGGGGAACGTCCCTACACATGTGGGGAATGTGGGAAGAGTTTCAGGGACAGCTCCACTCTCACCCGACACCAGCGCATCCACACTGGGGAACAGCCATACCCATGTCAGGAATGTGGGAAGAGTTTCAGGGACAGCTCCCACCTGATGCAACACCAGCACATCCACACTGGGGAACGGCCATACCCATGTCAGGAATGTGGGAAGAGTTTCAGGGTCAGTTCTGACCTGATCCAACACCAGCACATCCACACTGGAAAATGGCCTTACACATGTGGGGAATGTGGGAAGGGCTTCAGTTACAGCTCCATACTCCGCAAACACCAGCTCATCCACACTGGGGAACGACCTTACAAGTGCTTGGAATGTGGGAAGGGGTTTCAGACCAGCTTCAGTCTCCTCGTGCACCATCGGACGCACACGGATGAGAGGCCCTTCCGCTGCACCGACTGCGGGAAGGGCTTCAAGCACAACTCCACCCTCGTCGCCCACCGGCGCATCCACACCGGAGAGAGGCCCTACAAGTGTGGGGAGTGTGGGAAGAGCTTCACCTGGAGCTCTGCCTTGACCAAACACCAACGGACCCACCAGTAAGGGAAGCCCTACCAGTGCCCCGACTGCAGGAAGAGCTTCAGCCGCTGCTTCCACCCCGAATGAAGCCCCTGATGGGGAGGCAACCCCTGGAGTCCAGTGACTGTCACTCCATCCCTTTTGACCGCAAAGGGCCAGTCCCCTTTCACAGGGGCAGCTTCTTCCAACAGAACCCTTTTGGGGGTGTGTGTGGAGATTCCTGCCTTGGCTGGGGACCCCCCCCAGGGTCAGTCCTGGAGGTTGAGAGCAGAGATCTCCTCCCGAGTGTTGGTCTGGGGGAGTTCCATCCATCTCTAATTAAGAATTGCTTTTGTGGCAGCTTGAGTAGAATTGCTTCAACAATTGCTTTAGTGTAGAGCACTGTCCTACCTTATCCTGTACTCCTGGTAGTCTTAGTGTTTGTACTGTGCAGTAAATAATTCTGATGAAGATCTTTTGTCTGATCATTTGTAACTATAACTAACTCATTTCTATCAATAGATCTGTTTTGCCATTATTAAAATCTGGGCGACAAAAGTGTTTCAGTCACACCTCTGTAATTCCTCTAAATTGCAACTGTTGGCATAATGCAAGTGAGATTGGATACAGCACCCCCAGCACCCCCCAGGAAGTTGGGAGCTCAGGGGGGCCACCACACTTTCCATGCACCCCTGTGTCCAAAGACCTCAATGGGACTGTTGAACCCACCAGACTATCCCCCTTTTCCACCCTTCTCCCTGTAACTCCCACTTTCCCATTTTTCCCTCAATCCCCATTTCCCCCCCCCCCCAACAGTTTAGGGGTCCCAACCGCCACTTTTTACCCCCTCTGTGGGCACTGAAGGAGAAAATGAGGCTGCACACACAGAGTTCCATTTCAGGACTTGTCCACCCATCTTTCCAGCATCCCCCTTTCATTGGGGTTCCTTTGGAAACAGTGCCTGGGCTTTGTCTTTTAGTCCACTGGAATTCCCAGCATGGCCCCAAAGCAGTGCCCTGATCCCACACATTCCCCTCCCCTCATGTGCTGGCTGTGTTCAGCCACCAGAGAAAAACACAGGCTGCCATGCAGAGCGTTCCAAGTGGTTTCCACTTTGGCAAACAGCCCTCTCTGGGTGGAAAACACCAGTCAAGGCCAAAACACTCCTTTTGGATCCTGATTAACTGAATGCAGCTGCTGCTGCCTTAACTTGTTCCCACAGAAATTATCAGGGTTCCTTTGCTTCCAGGAGACCCCACATGTCCCAATGGCCCCTGGATTCCATGAGCTTCCACAGTCTCCAAAGGTTCCTTTAGTTCCACGAGGCCCTGCAGTCCCAAAATGCCCTTTGGATTCTCGGAGATTTCCCACTGTCCCAGGGTCCCTTGTGCTTCAGAAGGAGCTGCAGTGGGACAGTGGCCCCTTGGTTCCATGAGCTCTGCAGTGTTCCAGGAATCCTTGGGTTCCAGGAGAGCCTGCAGTTTCACAAGGAGCACTTGAATGCAGGAGGTTCTGCAGGGTCCCAATGGCCCCTGGATTCTGGGAGGTTCAGAAATATCTCCGGGCTCCCTTGGTTCCAGGAGGACACACATGTCACCAGGAACCCTTGGTTCCAGGAGGCTCGACAATGTCCCGGAATTCCTTTGATTTCATGAGGCCCTGGATTGTCCCAATGGACTCCTGATTCCATCAGCCCCCTCAATGTCACAATGGTCCCTTGGTTCCATGAGTTTCTGCAGCATCCCAGGGTTCCTTTTGTTCCATGGGGAGCTGCAGTGTCACAATGGGCCCTGAATTCCCAGAGTTTTCCCAGGGTGACAGTGCTGCCTTGATTCCATGAGATTGCCCAGTGTCCCCGGGCTCCTTTGGCTCCAGAAGGCCCTGCAGTGTCCCAATGGTCCTTGGTTCCATGAGGTTCCACCATGTCCTTGCTGGAACATGCGTGGCTGTAATGCTGCCCCACCTGCAGAGCTGCCTCCAGCTCTGGGCTCCAGCACAGGAAGGACATGGACCTGCTGGAGCGAGTGCAGAGGGGAGCAGCAAGAGGATCAGAGGGATGGAGCAGCTCTGCTGTGAGGAAAGGCTGAGAGAATTGGGATTGTTGAGGCTGGAGAAGAGAAGGCTCAGGGGTGACCTAATTGTGGCCTTCTGGTGCCTGAAGGGAGCCAACAGGAAAGATGGAGAGAGACTTTGGATAAGGGCCTGGAGTGACAGGACAAGGGGCAGTGGCTTCACACGGATAGAGGGAAGGGTTGGAGGAGATAGGATGAAGGAATTCTTTCCTCTGAGGGTGCTGAGATGCTCTTGAAGGCCCCTCCCAAGGCAAAGCATTCCATGATTGTGGGACTGGTGGGTGAGGTGGTGGTTGGAGCCGTCTGGGGCACAGGGACCCAAAATGAGGGAGTTTTCCATTGTGGGGGAAGGAAGGAGGGGGCAGCAGAACTGACCCCTTGGACACCTGGCAGGCAGGCTTTGGCTGGAAGCTGGTGATGGGGAGCTGAGTGAAGCCCCCACAATGCAGGAGGAAATGGTCAGTGACCTGCTCTGCCAGTGAGACCCCCCCAAGTGCCTGGGCCCACATGGGATGCACCCAAGAGTCCTGAGGGAGCTGGAGAAAGAGCTGGCCAAGCCACTCTCACTCATTCCCCAGCAGTGCTGCACAACTGCACAAGTCCCAGCTGACTGGCAACAAGCACATGGGATGCCCATCCCCAGGAAGGGCCAAAAAAAGCATCTGGGGAACTCCTGGCCTGTCCCATTGACCTCAGGACCAGGGAAGTCCATGCAGCAGATCCTCCTCAGTGCCATCCCATGGCAGGGCAGGACAACCAGGGGATCAGGCCCAGCCAGCGTGGGGTTGGGAAAGGCAGGTCCTGCCTGACCAACCTCATCTCCTTCTCTGACAAAGGACCCGCTCAGCAGCTGAGGGAAAGGCTGGGGATGTGTCTCTGTGGAATTCCAGAAAGCCTTTGGCACCATCTCCCTCATCATCTCCTGCACAAACTGGCTGCTCATGGCTTGCCCAGGGAACTGTTTGCTGGGTGACAAAGTGGCTGATGGCCCAGGGAGTGGTGGGGAATGGAAGGAAATCCAGTTGGGGCCAGTCACTAGTGGGGTTCCCAAGGGCTCAGGGTTGGGGCTGCTCCTGTTTAACATCGTTCTAGGTGACCTGGGCCAGGGGATCGAGTGTCCCCTCAGGAAATTCATGGACAACACCACGTTGGGTGTGAGTGTGGATGTGCTGGAGGGCAGGAAGGCTCTGCAGAGGGATCTGGACAGGCTGGATCAAGAAGGCCAAGTGTCAGGGCCTGCCCTTGGCTCCCAACAACCCCCTGGAATGCTCCAGGCTGGGGGCAGAGGGGCTGGAGAGCTGCTCAGCAGGAAGGGACTTGGGGGTGCTGCTTGACAGGGGCTGGATATGAGGCAGAGTGTGCCCAGGGGGGCAAGAAGGCCAAGAGCATCGTGGCCTTTGTGGAGAAGAGTGTGGCCAGCAGGAGCAGAGAACTGATTGCCCCTCTGTGCTGGCACTGGGGAGGCCCCACCTGGAGTGCTGTGTCCAGTTGTGGCCCCTCAGTGCCAAAAGGCCCTTGAGGGGCTGGAGCGTGTCCAGAGAAGGGAACGGAGCTGGGAAGGCTCTGGAAAACATGTCTGCTGAGGGACGGCTGAGGGAACTGGGCTTGTTGAGTGTGGAGAAGGGGAGGCTCAGGGGGGACCTCATTGCTCTCTACAATGACCTGAAAGGAGGTTTTAGTGCGGCAGGGGTTGGTCTTCTCTGCCAAGGCTGTAGTGAAAGGTTGTGAGGGAATGGCCTTAAATTGCCTTGGGCAAGGTTCATATTAGATATTAAAGAAACCTTTTTCCCCTGAGAGAGTGTTCAGGCATTGGAACAAGTAGCCCAGGGAGGTGGTGGAGTCTCTGGAAGTGTTCAGGTGTGTGGTGGGTTGACCTTGGCTGGACACCAGGTGCCCTCCCAGCCGCTCTATCACTCCACTTTCCAGCAGGACAGGGGAGAGAGTAAGGTGGAACAAAAAACAACTGGTGGGTTGAGATAAGGCAGTTTATTTAAAGCAAAAGACAGCAGGGTTTGTTCTCTGCTTCCCATGAGCAGCCATGGTCGGCCACTCCCGAGGAGCAGGGCTTGGGTCCGCGGGACGGTTCCTCAGCAGGCAGCCATCAGACAATGAATGCCCCCTCCTGCTCCCTGCCTCAGCTTTTAGAGCTGAGCTGACCTCCCATGGGCTGCAATGTCCCTTGGCTCAGTTGGGCTCAGCTGGCCTACTTGGGTCCCCTGCCAGGCTCTTGCCCTCAGCTAAGGAAGGAATGTCCCAGTGTTGGTGCTGTGCTCAGCAGGGGCCAAAACACTGGGGTGTTCTCAACCCCCTTCCAGCTGCCAATGCCAAGCCCAGCCCTGGGAGGGCTGCTGTGGGGAACTGAACTGCAGCTCAGCCAGACCCAACCCAAATATCTATGGCACATATTCTATAGAATCCATCCTTAGGTGTTGTATGATAGATCTGTAAGATATTACAAATAATAAGCAATAATAAGGCAAGTGTCCTCCTTAGGGACACACCCACACAGCCCCCAAACTCCTGCCTGGGTTTGTTCCCTGGGGGTCTCTGCAGCAGCAAGCACAGCCCCACACTGACTGCTCTGGGCTGTGCAGGCATTTGTGGTTCTGCCTGTCTCACACACCCCCCCAACCTTGGGATGGATCTGGATGTGACTGGATGTGATGTCGCAGGGCGAATGTGATGTCACAGGGGAGCTGTGATGTTATGGGGAGGTGTGATGTCATAGGGGAGATGTGATATCACAGGAAGGATGTGATGTCACAGGGAGGATGTGATGTCACAGGGGGGACATGACATCACATGGGAGGATGTGACATCACAGGGGAGGTGTGATGTAACATGATGGTTGTGATGTCATAGGGAGATGTGATGTCATAGGGAAGCTGTGATGTCATGGGGAGGACATGATGTCACACGGTTGATATGAGATCACATAAAATGTGTGATGTCATATGATGGATGTGACATCATAGAGGTGATGTGATGTCACAGAAAGGGGGCTATGTGATAGGGGATATGTGATGTCATATTATGGTTGTGACATCATATGGGAGATGTGATGCCCAACAAGGATGTGATGTCACAGGGGAGCTGTGATGTCCCAGGGGATGTGTGATGTCACAGGAAGGATGTGATTTCATGAGGGAGCTGTGATGTCACAGGGAAGGACGTGACATCACATGGATGATGTGATAGCACAGGAGAAGTGTGATGTCATATGGTGGATGTGACCTCATATGGGAAATGTGATATCACAGGAAGGATGTGATGACACAGAGCAGGTGTGATGTCAGAGGGATGATAGGATATCACAGGAGAGATGTGATGTCATATGATGGATTTGACGTTGTAGGGGAGATGTGATGTCAGAACAAGGATGTGATGTCACCGGGGAGATGTATTGTCATATGATGGATGTGTTGTCATAGAGGAGCAATGATGACACAACAAGGATGTGATATCACAGAGGAGATGTGATGTCAGAACAAGGATGTGATGTCACAGGGGAGGATGTGATGTCGTAGGGGAGCTGTGATGTCACAGGGATGTTATGATATCACAGAAGAGATGTGATGTCATATGATGGATGTGATGTCATAGAGGAGCCTTGATATCACAACAAGGATGTGATTTCATGGGGAGGACGTGATGTCACAGGGCAGGGAAGAATGTGACATCATTGGGGAGATGTGATGTCACAGGGAAGCTGTGATGTCAAGAGGATGATGTGATGTCACAGGGGAGGACATGATGCCACAGGGATGATATGATATCACAGGAGAGATGTGATGTCATTTGATGGATGTGACTCAGCTGTGATGTCACAGTGGAGGTGTGATGTCATAGGGGAGATGTGATCTCACGGGCAGGATGTGATGTCAAATTATGGTTGTGACGTCATAGAGGAGGATGTGATGTCACAGAGTAGCTGTGATGTCACAGAGTAGCTGTGATGTCATGGAGAGTATGTGATGTCAAGTGCACGGGGTCAGCCACGGGACCTTTGCTTTTCCCTGCATGGAGGGTTTGTCGCCGGGCGCACATGGACTGGGAGAACTTTGCCTGCCGGAGCCGCTCTCCCTGCACCGCCAGGAAGAGCAGGGACCGCATCGCCCCGGCCGCAGCGGCGCAGAGGCTGCTCGGGAGGTGACAGTGTGCTAGAGGGAGCTGCTCACTCGCTGTCCTCACTGCCTGCACAGCGCAGGGCTGGGGGGAATTGAGCCAGGCAGGAAAAGGGAATGGCGGCCATCGCACGGTGCTGAAATGACACGGGAAGAATGTAAGAATGCAGGTTCTGAAGCATTTACTACAGTGACACTTTTTTAAAATATATAAAGAAACGATGAATTGGGTGTTAAGTTGGACTTTTCTTGTTTTTTGTTTTTTTTTTGGGGGGGGGAGGGAATATGCTTTGTCCCCTCCAGCCCCCTCAAAGGAGCTTTCTTGAATGTACCTTCTTACAGCTGATTTGAAGGATTAGTTTAGACAAGCCTCTTAGAGTAGATGCATTTCAGTGAAATTGGGGCACATGTCTTTTTGGCTCTGGTGCAAGATTAAAACTAATTTTTTTCTTCCCCTTTGGCTCAATTAAAAGCCATCTTAAAACACTCCCAGTATATTGTGTGAGTGCAGGGCTTGAGGTGTGTGGGATTGAATGGACACAGAGAAAGAACCAGCATTCAGAAACATATCTGCTTCTCTGTCTCAATTAATAAACCTCAGAGTTTGACGCATTAATTATATCCATAGCAATTGTGATTTGACTATATATTGTGACAGGCATATGCACATGTGAGCATAAGAACATACAAAATAAGTGTTGTAGTTTCTGCAGTTCTTGTGTTATGGGTGAGGGAAGAGAGGATTTGAGCTAAAAATTGTCTGAACATTTTGAGAGTGCAGAGACATCTGTCTGACCATCACTAGGTATGCTTTGATTTTAAGGCAGAGCATGTTAAAGAATGCAATAACTTAAAGCCAGCTGCAGTCTTTAATTTTTGCTCTTTCAGCAATAACAATGGCACTAATAATTACTAATATTTAATGAGCTAACAGATGCAATAAATCTATCTACTCATTTTGACATATGTGTCAGTTTAATAATTTTAAATGAATCAGTTCATTTATAACAAGAAATCTCCCTCAACCTCTGATTAAAATGTAAAGTTAACTAAAGGATTATAGAGGGGACTTAATTTTACTGACTGTTTTAACAGTTGTCACAGCTGTTGGAAGAAGGAAAGGCAATTGAAACACTCCAAAAAAGGGGGGGGAGAGCGGGAGTAGTTTAATAAGTGTAAACATGGTCTCTGAATGCCAAACATAGAAAATTGAGCAGATCTGTAACTCCAGAAAGATGCTGCACACTATGTACTTTTGTCTTTTGTGGCTCACTGTGTTTCATTCATTTGAACACTGAGCAGTTTCCCTACTTTCTCCATTTAAAAATGTGCAGCAGCATTTAAATGTGGAACAGATTCAGCTGTTCATGTGCCTGGAGTTTCATCTTAGAATGCAGCTGATAGAATACTCAGCTGACAGGAAATAAAGGCTGTGTAGAATGGCTGTAACATTTCAGAAGTGGACACAGGTGTCCCATCCTGTGAGTGCTTCAGTGCAGTGATGGTTGGTGCACATATTTTATGTTTTTCTAACGGTTCTCATGTTGTGATGTGGGAATGGTGTGTGGAGTTCCCCTGCGAGTCTGTCTGGGTTATGTCTGTGTAGGGATGAACAGGAGTGTGTGTGTAGATTCCCATGCCTGTGTGTTTGTGTGTGTGCAGGGGGATTCTGTGCTGAACTCATTGAGCTACGAGGTGCACAAAGGACCCCCTTGCTTTCTAAATTCCTTCTCAGAGAGGAGCCTGGGGGTGGCTGGATCCAATCTCAGACTCAGATTTTGGTTTCAGCTGAAGGAATTATACAGGTGTGATTCAATCACTTTGTCCTGCAGGTTTTAGTGATGGCAAATCAGAAATATATCTATAAAAGCAATGATTTATTATGACAAATGAACAAAAAATTGATCAGAAAAGTGAACAGATGAAAGACCTTAAACAGAATTATTTACTTCAAATTATAAAAGCCAAAAACCCCTAGTAGTATAGTGTAAGATAAGACAGTGGAGTCTATCAAAGTAACTCTATTAAAGCAATTGGATCAAAGCCAGCAAAAAGAAACAATCCTGAAGCAGACATTGAGGTAACTCATCCCACAACAACAGGGGGTAATTCTTTTTTCTTCCACCCAACCCCTGGGCAGTGACCATGAAGAGCTGTCCCTGCTTCATGGCAGAAGCTCCACACACTTCAAGAAGTCTGTGGAAGAATCTGCCACATGACAGTTGGACAGGGTTTTTATAGTTATCAAGGGTTTGACTGCTGGACATATTTGCAGGCCAGGGAGCAGCTTATCTGTCAAATCCTGCTTCAGAAAGCAGGATGTGTGTTTGAAGTTTCATGAAGCATTTTGGGGTTAGCATAATTCAACATTAAAAACATCACCTTGACACCAGCAGTCACTCACCACAGAGAGCTTGCATTGCTTGCATTCTGACCAGTTTTTAGGTATTATCAGAGCAGAGCATCCTGCCAGAAATGGCTCCTTGATTCTATGAGGTTGCAAAAACTGTAAGAGTTCCTTTGGTTCCATGAGACCTCTCAGTGTCACAATGGACCCTTGGTTCCATGAGGTTCTTGAGTGTCACAATGGCCCTGATGATTTGAGTTTCCACTATGTCCCAGGATTCCTTTGGTTCCTTGAGGCCTCTCAGTGTCACAATGGCCCCTTGATTCCAGGATGTTCCAAAATATCCCAGGGTTCCCTTGGCTCCAAGAGGCTCCCCAGTGTCCCACCGGCCCCTGGATTCCAGCAGGCCCTGCAGTGTCCCAATGGCCACTCGGTTCCACGAGCCACAGCGGCTGCCGCCGGCGTCTGTGCCCGGAGCCGCCGCTCCCACGGGGCTGCCGCACTCACCGCCGGGGTTGCCGCTCGCGCAGCCGCCGCTCTGCCCCGGCTGCACCGGGACCCGGCACCGCCTCGGGCCTGCGCTGCCGCCTCAGCGGCCACAGGGACACAGGGATGGGGGACCTTTGCTCTGACACTGATGGGGCCTGCCTTTGTTCTGCTGGGCTCTGGGCTTTAGGGAAATTGCTGTTCATGTTCATGCTCCACTGGAACAGCTCCTGAATTCCAAAGGTTTCCTAATCCAGGGGAGGGGTTTCTATGGCATCGGAGGTGCCGCCCCTGGGGACACATTGTCAATAAACCATCCAGCTGACTGGGATGGGTGTAAGAGCTGGGGAACACAGGATAATCAGTCATCCCATGAAAACCCTGGAATATTCCCTGACTGAATCGTAACCCAAATGGAACAGTTTGGATACAATTCCCAAATATTTGGGAAACTCCAGTCATTCCTGACACCAGGATGGAAATTCAGCAGATAACTAAAGCCAGTCCCTTGGGAGCCCACAACCAGCAGGGCTGAGGGAGGCCCTGGCAGCTCCCCAGCACCTCCCTCTCAGTGGGACACCTCTGGCAGCCTCTCCCAGCTCGGGAACCCTCCAGTTTGTGACACTCCAAAGACCGTCCCTGATGCCCAGGACAATTCTGATCCCCCTCCACAAACACTCCTCCAGCTGTGACCCTGGTCTGTTGGGAAACACAAAGGGATTTGTGGGAGTGTTTCCCTGACAACAAGGAGAATTTGGGAGAGGGACCTTTCCACACCCAGCTCTTGATGTGTCCACACATCTCTGCCTGGGTGTGGGTGTGAATTGACTGTGGTGGGAATGTTGTTATTGGGAATCTATAATTCAGTCACTGTTAAAATTGTAGCAAATGCTATTGAATCACTTTACAACTGTTCAACTGGTGAATGATTAAGCACTATTAATGTCTTTTGCCCTCTTGTCTTTGGATCAAAATCCTTTGTGCCCTGACCCTCTTGCTTCCCAAGGCTCTGTGTAAATCATTCCCTTTCATCAAAAAATATATTTTTCGTGACTTCCACTTTAAAATCTTCCTCCTTAGCTAAACTACATAACAACTCTAATTAGTTGCTGATGTCTTGAAGACTTGAAGACAAATAAATAAAGAAAAATAATTTGTTTTTCAGTGTTTTAATGGGTCCCACAGTGTGTTTGGAGTTGCATCAGCTGTCAGTCCAAGATGGGCCATGTCAGAACTGGTGAGGTTGGGGGGTGAGGAGCAAGGTTGATCATCCAGGGTCAGTGTGGATCTCCTGAGGAGACACTCAGCATCAAGATCACTTGCAGAACACCTCTATTACCTCTCCTCTAGACTAAAAAATATCCATAATTAAATTAAAACAAAAAAAAAAGTACAAACTTCGAAGACTTGTTTTGAAATTGCCTTGAAGACAATTAAAGAAAGACAAAGAGATCCTGAGGGATTTCTGCATTTTAATGAGCCCCATGGTGTGTTTGCAGCCCAGCCCATGATCCTGAGGTACTGAGAGAAGATTGAAGCAGCTGCTGAAGAAGTCAGAAGCCAAAGTCCAAGTGCCCTGAAGCATTGCTGGGCCCCACTGAGGGCAGGTACTGCCAAAGCCTCCCCAGGGACTCCTTGGAGCAGCTCCTTGGAGGCCAGGAGTGCAGGCAGACAAAGGCTCTGGGCAGGCCCCTGCAATGCTGAGCAAAGCCTGCCTTGGGTTTGTGGAGCACAAAGGCCAAGGCCTGAGCCCCAGGCCCTGGCCCAGCAGATCCTGTCCCTCCCGGCTGGCTCAGGGCTGTTTGGGGGGCACTGGGATGGGAGGGGGAGGAACAACAAAGGCCAAAACTGGGCAACCCCTGCCAGACTCCTGAGGGAGGGGCGAGGCAGAACCCAAGGG
Organism: Pipra filicauda; assembly: GCF_003945595.2. Taxonomy (NCBI): domain Eukaryota; kingdom Metazoa; phylum Chordata; class Aves; order Passeriformes; family Pipridae; genus Pipra; species Pipra filicauda. Next base: position 33,123 of record NW_024105151.1, on the reverse strand, counting down.
CAGAACCTGCCAGGAAAGTGGCTTGTGGTGGCCTGAGTGGCAGAGGCAGCTGCCAGAGGCAAGGGGACAAAGGCCTGGGTGCCTTTGGGCCTTGCAGCCCTGCCAGAGCCCTTGGCCATCTCTCCTGCAGGCTGTCCTGCCCTGGCCCTGCTGCTGCTCTGGCCTTGCAGGCTGCACACACCCCTCCTGCTTTCCCACCCCCTCCCAGCAGCATTTCTAGACCCTCCCTGATGGCTCTGCACCAGCTCTGGCTGTTCCCTGGAACACAAAGCCATGGGCTGATCCTGACTCCCTCTGGGTGACCTCTTGCAGCACAAGGGTCCTCATTGAGTGACATTTCTTTTTCCTCACCTTCAGTCTCAACCTTCAATGCTACTCTTTGTGGAGATTTCATTCTATTTCCAATATGGAGAAAAGCTCCAACCTGTCAGATCTCCTCTAGACCCTCTCCTGTTCTTCCTCATTCCTCCAGAATGGGGAACCTCACAGACAGACAGACCAGTCCAGATGTGGTGACCCCAGGGCTGAGTCCAGGGGGGTGACAACTCCCTTGTCTGGGTGCCCACACTCCCCCCAAGGCAGCCCCATGTGCAGTTGGCCTTAAATCAAGGGGCCATTCTGATTCTTTGTAACATCACGGAATCAAGTGGCACCGTGACACTGCAGGGCCTCATGGAACCAAAGGAATGCAGGGACACTGTGGAATCTCATGGAACCAAGGGGCCATTGTGACAAGGGCCCATTCCATGACTCTTTGGAACAAAAGGAACCCTGAGACATCTCAGAACCTCATGGAACCAAGGGGCCACTGTGCCTCCCCAGAACTCCATGGAATCAAGCAGAGCCGCTGCCTCCCCCCCGCCGCCGCACGGACCGGAGTCGCCGGCTCTGCCCCGCTTGGACACCTCTGGAGTCAGCGTGTTCTTGGGCAGCACAACTTAGCTCAGACCAGAGAGTTTCCCAGATTTTGCTTTGCCCCCTCTCTCCTCTGGTTTAATTTTTGTTCTTTGTTCATTCAGGGGGAAAAGGGAGAAGGGAGGCATGTGTTGATCCCTGTTTTTATCTGTTTACAAAAGGGAATTGGGGCAGGAGTGTGACAGGAGGCAATTTCTCTCTCCGCTGAAGCTTTGAACTGTTCTGTTGGCATTGCTGTTTTTGCTGCTCTATTTCTTGTCAGTAAACTCTTATTTTTTCACTTATATCTCCTTGTATTTTGTCTCCTGTCCTAGTTAGGACAACTGAGACCAGTTCATCATGGCATGGGTGTAACCCAAAACTGTGTATTCTATAGCCTTCCATGCCATTTCCCAGAAACTGTTGTCAATAGACTATTCGCACCCTCTGCCCATAGAGCCTGACTCCTCAGGCTACAAACTAGGTGTTAAGAGGCCTGTGAGATAGGAGGATGCTCTTGTCCTCACACCCTTTGTGGAACTCCCCACCCTGAGGGAAGCACTGAGCATTTCTGCCTGAACTGCAGGATATATAATCTTGGAGTCTTAGAACATTTTTCAACCACTCTGTGGGATCCAGAGAAACTCTGCAACAGCTCTTCCCCCAGCATCTCACTGCAATCACCACTTTGACCAGACTGCAACAGCTCTTCCCCCAGCATCTCATTGCAATCACCACTTTGACCAGACTGCAACAGCTCTTCCCCCAGCATCTCACTGCAATCACCACTTTTGACCAGACTGCAACCGCTCTCCCACCAGCAGGTTCTTCCCCTCTCCCTTTACTTTGGACTCAAGCGGGGCCCAAGGAACACCACGTTGTTCATTCCCCAGGGTACTGGGTTATACATTTGGGTTTTGTGGGTTAAGACCAATTGTTTGTTTGTATGATTGTACTTACTGTATTATTTTAGTAAATTGTTATTCTGACTTATAATCTCTCCTTTGAGTTGAGTTCATTTCCCCTGCTGGTTAACTCTTAAACCAGCACAGTGTCTAAGGCAGAGGCCAACCCAACTGGAAAGAGCCTTTCAAGGGTGACTCAGATGTAACTAAATTACCTTTTTGAGAGATGGGGAAAGCTGATGTCAGGAATTAAATTTCCTTATTTTAGGCTTATTAAAAATATAATAATATATAAATATTAAAATTATTTTAATGGTCTTATTTATGGGGTTTTCACTGTTCTCATGTTAGTACTTCTGAGTGTTTGAGTGTGACAATAATGGACAGCTTTGTGGTGTTTTTTTTTTTTTATTTTTCATGTTTTGATACTTTGGTCAAGGCATTAACATTAAAAATCATTCAAAATTTTAATTCATCTTCAAACACTGAAATAGATTTGAAATGAGGTTAATGAGAACAGTGGGGGGAAAACAAAAACAAGCCCAAAACCAAAACAACCCCAAAAACTGTTTATTTTTCCATTGTATTTTAAACAAGGAAGTCTGTAGAGCAGCAGAAACAGGACACGTGGGCAGGTGTGAAAGTCAGACTGGGGCTTGTTGCACTGGTTCCAGTGCTCTTTGCTTCAGTGTAACTGGTCATTTTGAGATGAGACTGGGGAAACTGGGCTGCCAGGGCAGAGACCACTGGCTGGCCCCACTGGTTTTTGCTGGGCAGTGGGTAATTTGTGCCTCACTTGTCAGAATCAGCCCACGGTTATCAGGGAATAGGGTAGTGGTGAATTTGGCTTTCAGACTAAAATGAGGTTAAACTTACACATATTCAAAAGAATAAATTGATGTTGGAGGGCAGATACTCAAAATCCTGAAGACCTTTTGAAAACTTTTTTGCGTATCAGTTCTACGGCCGAAGCTCTTCCCGCAGTCGGGCACTCACAGGGCTTCCCTTACTGGTGGGTCCGTTGGTGTGAGGTCAAGGCAGAGCTCTGGGCGAAGCTCTTCCCACACTCCCCACACTTGTAGGGCCTCTCTCCAGTGTGGATGCGCTGGTGGGTGATGAGGTTGGAGTTCCGCTTGAAGCCCTTCCCGCAGTCGGTGCAGCAGAAGGGCCTCTCATCCGTGTGCGTCCGCTCATGCAGGAGGAGATGTGAGCTGGTGTGAAACCTCTTCCCACATTCCAAGCACTTGTAGGGCCGTTCCCCAGTGTGGACGCGCTGGTGGGTGTGGAGGTTGGAGCTCTGGCTGAAGCTCTTCCCACATTCCCAACATGTGTAGGGCCGTTCCCCAGTGTGGATGTGCTGGTGTTTGCGGAGGCTGGAGTTGTCACTGAAGCTCTTCCCACATTCTGAACACTTGTAGGGCTGTTCCCCAGTGTGGATGCGCTGGTGGGTGAGGAGGTGGGAGTTGTCCCTGAAGTTCTTCCCACATTCCACACACGTGTAGGGCCGTTCCCCAGTGTGGATGTGCCTGTGCCGGATCAGGTGGAAGCTCTGCCTGAAGCTCTTCCCACATTCCCCACACCTGTACGGATGTTCCCCAGCGTGGATGCGCTGGTGGCTGAGGAGGCTGGAGCTGTCCCTGAAACTCTTTCCACATTCCCCACACCTGTAGGGCCGTTCCCCTGTGTGGATCTGCTGGTGCCGGATCAGGTAGGCGCTCTTCCTGAAGCTCTTCCCACATTCCAAACACCTGAAGAGCTTCTCCCTGCTGGGAGGCTGCTCAGGGACCACCAGCTCAGAGCTCCCCCTCAACCTCCGGCCGCCTTCCCGGCACAGGCTGGCTCTTTCCTCCTCAGAGCACCCTGGGATGGCTTTGGAGCCCCTCCTGCGGGGGAATCTCCGGCCCTTTTCCTCCCCGCTGCCTTCCTGCGCCGGGGAGCCCTTCAAAACGGCCTCTCCCACCAGGGGCTCACGGGGGGATTTGTCCTCCGGGCTCTCCGTCCTCACCTCGGGGCCTGGGGCAGGAAGCAAGAAGGACAGGCAGGGGATTTGCCTCCGGCCCACAGGGAAGGCCAAGGACATCCCCCCAACTCCGGCCCCGGCAGGACGGCGGCGCCAGCGGGGTTGTCCTGCAGCCGGGGCCATGCTCGGCTGACAGAGCCAGCACAACACCCGCCCAAAGGGACACTGACTTCCTCCTCACCTGCCTGGGGGGACCAAGGCATCTTCCTCTTCCTCGCAGCCTCCTCCTCCATCCGCCCAAGCTTTGGGAAGGACAAATCCTGATGGGGGGGAAACAAGGGCTGAGCGCGTTGGCTTGGGGGTTCCTCCTGCCCAAGTCCATCTCTAGAACTCACCGGGCATCCTGTGACCATAAAAACCTCCAAAACACTAAGATTCAGCTCAGAAAAACCCAAACCACTGACATTCAGGCAAAAAACTTTCAGAAATAGCAAGAAGACCCTTAGTCCCTCAAACTGCAAAAAGTTGAATTCAGCTAAAAATTACTCTAAAATATCAAGATTCAGCAAAAATCTCTTGCAGGAGTTCCCCCTGTCTGGTCTCTCCCCTCTGGGGTTCAGAGGGTCTCCCCTGTCTGGGAAGCTGGGGGTCCCACTGAGGGATGCTGGGAGTGTTGGGGGTCCCAAGGAGTCCTTCTCTTGTGACTCTCGCCTTCAGGGTGCCACGTTCCCAGACATTCCTCCTCTCCAGGTTCTCCACTCTGTTGTCTCGTGGATCCCAGAGGTCCCCACTGTCCAGGCTTCCCCTTCTCCACTCCCCAGTTTCAGGCTCCTGGGTCGCTTCTCTCGCCCCTTTCCCATCGTGGTCGCTCCGCTCACCTGACAGCGGCAGGAAGGGCAGGGACAGGGGCGGAGCAGCAACAGTAGGAAAACAAGCACCTCCCCCCTCATCCCGCGGGTACCCGGGAAGGAGGAACTCGTCCCAAATATCTTGGGGAGAGTGCGGGTGGTCGTGACATACTCGGGCAGTCAGCACAGATTTCCCTGCAAAGTCTGCAGTGAGTCAAGCTCTGGAGAGGAGATTGTGCCCCATGGATGGGATTGCAGAGGCTCCCTCAGGTCCCCAGCAGGAATCAGCAACCAGGAATAGACACAAAAGGCCCCCCTGAAGATTTCGGGGAGAGTGTCCTGTAGGGAGGGGACAGTGTCACCCCATCAGGGCAGGGCTGGCAAGTGGGAGGCTGCTCCAGGGCTCTGCAAGAGGCCTCGTGCTCTGCTCGGCCCCAGCACTGGCTGGTACCAACACCCCCGGCTGCCCCCGGCCCTGGGCAGCTCTGCTGCCACAGGCTGTGCCCTCACCGTGGCCCTGCAATGGCCCTGCCTGTCCCTCACCCGGGGCCCTGCCCGTGGCCCTGTCCCTTGGCTCTCTCTCTGCCAGCTCAGTGTGGGGCACACGGGCTGGGGGTCCCTCCCAAGCCCCCCGGGCAGCCGGCGTTGGCTGGGGGGATGTGAGGGCTGGGCCTGCTCAGCACAGCCCCGGCCTTGTGCCCAGAACCTCTTTCCTGACCCACACAAGACCTTCCCGGCCCCCCCAGGGCTCCCCTGCTGCTGCCTCTGCTCCTGGCCCTGCCTTTGCTGCTCCCGTGGCTGGGGCAGCGGCTGCAGGGGGGGATGGCAGCAGCTTCAGCTCCACGGCACTTCCTGGGGGGAGCTCAGCCCGGGGGGACGGGCAGGGACCTGATGGGGATGGACAGGGGCCCAGCAGGGACAGACAAGGCCTGCAGGGGAAGGCACAGGGACAACCTGGTCCCCCACACTGCCACCGCTGTCTCTGCTCCTCCTTGCAGGCTCCGTGGCCAGGCACAGTTTGTGTTCCTGGGTGCCCACCATCTCAGCACTTGGAGACGCTCAAATCAGCGCCCGCAGCGCTGCAGCAAAGCCCCAGCTCACCTGGCACACAGGGGATGGACACAGCACCTGCTCGGGGATGGGCATTCACAGCTTTGTCTTCTTCCCCACCACGGGGCTCTCCTTCCTCAGCAGCACCTCTGCCTTGCACTTATTCTCAGCCTCACCTCAGGGACAGCTCTGGGCTCACCTCCCGCCACTTCTCAGCCTCACCTCAGGGCCTGGGCTCAAGGACAGGAACCTGCAGGGAGGGGACATCAGGTGCAAGCTCAGGGCTGCCTGCTTGCACTGCCCTCTGGGCTTCTTTCTCCTTCTACAACCAGCCCACAACTCAGCCTGCTTTGCTAACACCACACATATAAACACTAACCTTGGAGATAGATATGGACAGACATCTCTATCACCCTGGGGATAGAGCCTCAAGCATGTGCTGCCATAGGAATGGCAATCACAGAATCACAGAATCAGTTGGGTTGGAAAAGACCTCCAAGATCATCAAGTCCAACCCTGGATCCAACCCCGCCGTGCTTCCCAGACCATGGCACTGAGGCCACATCCACTCTCACCTTCAACACCTCCAGGGACACTGACTCCACCCCCTCCCTGCCCAGCCCATTCCAAGGCCTGATGACTCTCTTGGCAAAAAACTGCTTCCCAATATCCAACCTAAACCTCCCCTGGCACAGCTCAAGACCCAGCCCTCTTGTCCTACTGCTGCTTCCTGGCACAACAGCCCCACCCCCACCTGGCTAGAACCTCCTGGCAGGGACTTGCAGACAGTCAGGAGGTCTCCCCTGAGCCTCCTCTTCTCCAGCCTCAACACCCCCAGCTCCCTCAGCCTCTCCTCACACCACTTGTGCTCCACTCCCTTCCCCAGCCTCGCTGCTCTTCTCTGCACCTGCTCCAGCCCCTCCAGGGCCTTCCTCAACTCAGGGGCCCAGAGCTGGACACAGCACTCCAGGGGTGGCCTCACCAGCGCTCACTCCAGCCCAACAATCACTTCCCTGCTCCTGCTGACACACTCTTCCTCACACAGGACACCATCCCTTGGCCCTCTTGGCCACCTGGTCACACTCTGCCTCCTCTTCAGCTTCCTGTCCATCCGCACTCCCAGCTCCCTTTCTGCCTGCCTGCTCTCCAGACACTCTGGCCCCAGCCCGGGGGGCTGACGGGGCTTCTTGTGCCCAAAGGGCAGGACCCGGCCCTTGGCCTGCTGGAACCTCATCCCCTTGCAATCAGCCCATGGATCCAGCTTGGCCAGGTCCCTCTGCAGAGCCCTCCTGCCTTCCAGCACGTCAACACACCCCCAGCTTGGGGTCACCTGCACATTTGCTGATGAAATGCCTGGTTCTGCAGCAGCTGCAGATGCTCAAGGGGCAGCAGGACCAAGTCAGGGACCTGGGGGGGTCTGGGGGGCTTTGGGGTGCAGGAGGGTCCTGAGGGACCTGAGAAGTGGCTTTGGGGATTGGGGGTACAGACCAGGACAGACCAGGACAAACCAATACAGACCAGTTCAGACCAGTCCAGACCAGTACCTCCTTACTGCTGCCCGGATCTCTCCTGGAGCTGGGCCTCGTTGTCCTGAGACACCTGAGCCCCCCCAGTGCCCTCCCAGTACAGTCGACTGTGATCCCTCTTTGGGGGAGGGGGGTTGGAAGGGATTTGAAGGGGGGGCTGGGAGAGATTTGAAGAGATCTGGGAGGGGGTAGATGGGGATTTGAGGGGGTTTGGGGGTCTTTGGGAGCATTTGAGATGTTAAAATGGGTTTTGGGGGCATTGGGGTATCAAAGGGATCTGTGTGTGGAAGCAAGTTAAGGAAAAATGGAGGTTAGGGGACATTTGGGGGGGTTAATGGGGCTTGGGGGGGGGAGGGGTGGGGCAGCTCCATGAACAGGTGAGTCCTGAGACCCCCCTGGTGTCCCCAAGACCCTCTTGGTGTCCCCAGTTCCCCCCTTGACACCCCAAGACTCCTCTGGTGTCTCCCATGTCCCCAGGACCTCCCCATGGCCCCAACTCTCCCCTTGACATCCCCAATTCCAGTGTCCCCAAACCCCACCCCACTGTCCCCAAACCCCATCCCTCATGTCCCCAACCCTCCATCTCACCCCAGAAGCCCCCCCTGGACCCTCTGACCACAAAAACGCCCCCACCACACTCACAGAAAGGCCAAGGGCATCTGGGGACACATTGGGGACAGTCGGGGGGCTTTGGGTGATAACTGGGGGATACTGAGACACACTGGGGGGAACCAGAGGGCACTGGGAAGGACTGGGGGGGAACTGAGGGACACTGGGAGGGCACTGGGAGGGACTGGAGGTGAACTGGGGCACACTGGGGGTCACTGGCAGAGAACTGGGGAGTTACTGGGGGACTACCAGGACACACGAGGAGACACCAGCAGGTTACTGGGCCATACTGGGGGTTACTGGGTGCTCACTGCAGGATCAGTGGGCCATAGGGGGGGCAGTGGGAGGTCACTGGGACACACTGGGTGGTTAATGAGGGGATCACTGGGAGTACATTGGGATATACTGGGGCACTGGGATCCCCTTACCTGGATGTGGTACATCTCCCCCCCCGGATTTTGGGGCGCATCCCTAGGACCCCTTGGGGCTTGGAGACGCCATGAACCCTACTGTTGGGCTTTAGGGGACCCCTCAAAATCCCCTCAACACCTCTGAAATCCCCCCCAGACCCACTGAAACCTCCTCAAGATCCTCTCAAATGCCCTCAGAGACCTCATCCCTCCCCAGCATCCCCCAAACCCTCTCAGTGACCCGCAAAACCCACCTGGGACCCCTCAAGCCCATTCAGGGACCCCTCAGGGACCCTCAAAACCCTTTGGGACACCTTAAACCCCCTAGAGACCCCAAAACTGCCTAAAAAGTTCCCGCAAAGCCCCCCAGGACCCCCAAACCTCCTCAGAGACCCCCAAAGCCCACCTGGGATCCCCCCAAACCTCCTCAGAAACCAAAACCCCCTCAGAGACCCCCAAACCCCTTCAGGTACCTTCAACCTTCCCCCTGAGTCCCTTCAGGGACCCCTCAAAATCTCCTCGGGAACCCCCGAACTCCTCCGCTAAGCCTCCACGAGATCTTCAGCACTTCCACCCACAGCCGCGCTCCCCGCAGCCCCCGAGGGGATCCCCAGACCCCGCTCTCGCCGCCCCCCCTGGCAGCACTCACAGCTCAGCGCAGCGCCCACCGCCTCCTCCTCTCTCGTTCCCACGCGGACAAAATGGCGCTCGCTCTGTGGGGTATCGACCTTGGAAAACCACGCCACAGCCAATCAGCGCGCGGCCACGGCCCCTGCCCGCCCCCTTTACGCCTCCGCTTCGCGCGGTGCATGTTGGGAGTTGTAGTCTTTGCGGCGGGGAGGATCAGACTTTTTAGTTTTTCTGTTTTCTTTTATTTTCTCCCTTTTCTTTCTTTCTTTCTTTTGTTTCTTTTTTCTTTCTTCTTCCTTTTTTCTCCTCTTTTCTTTTTTCTTTTTCTTTTTTCTCCTTTCTCCTTTTTTTCTCTTTTTTCTTTGTTCTCTTTTTTCTTTGTTCTTTTTTTTCTCATTTTTGTCCTGTTTTTTTCTTTCTTTTTTCTCTTTTTTTTCTTTTTCTCTTTTTATTTTTTCCTTGTTTTTTTTTTTACATTATTTTCTATCAGTTGTACTTTCAAGGAAGATTTATACTCAGATCAAAACAATCTCCAGGTACATATCCTGCCACAACAGATAATCTACCATTGTTCCAGGTTCCTGAGAATTTCCCAGATCACAAACACTGAGACACCAAGGGTGGAAGTGAAGCCACTTTATCCTGTCCCTTGCCACAGCCTTCAATCCACACCCAGCCCTGGATTTCTGCAAAGCCGCTGGGCAGGAGCAGGAGATGGAGCTGGTGCTCGGCGGGAGGGGCAGCAACAACAAACCCGTGTCTTTGGCACAGGGGAAGGAATTTAGTGCTTGAGGGGTTACATTCCACAGGCTCCCCTGGGGATCAGCTCATGCTGGGACAGTGAGAACAGCAAGAACATTCCTAATAAAAATGGCAGAGGGAAGGGAGCGGAGGGGGAGCAGGGGCAGGAAAAGGAAGCAGAGCGATGGAAGATGGGCTGGGGCGGTCGGGGCTGGGGGAAGGCAGGCTGGACAATGCCTTGTTTGGTCCAGCAGCTGGACCAGCTCCAGGGCAGATGTCGGGGAGCCTCTGCCACAGGGACATGGACAAACAGACGCTACAAAAGCTCTCAGAGGGGTTGGGGGCTCTGGGCGGGGCTGCGCTCTCGCCTCAAGCCAGGATATCCCAGGGCAGTGGAACAGCAATTCCTGTCAGCTCCCAGCAAAGATTATTGGGGTTTGCACTGGGCAAATATTGACGCTCCAGCTTCTTCTTCTCTTTTTAGAACTTTGAGCTTGCAGTCGGGTAGAAGGGCTGGTGGGGGAGTGGGAAGAGACCCACTGAGGGACACATCTCATCCCTCAGTTAGATGGAGCTAAACCCCTGATCTTGCTTAGGAATAGCTGCTGATGCTCAGTTGTCTTCTTTCCCTTCTGCTTTAGGGGGATATTACATTTCCCTGCAGTATTGGTGATAGAAGGGTATGTCAGCTGGAATGGTTTGGTTCTTGCAGAAAGCATGAACGCATTTTAGGGAAGGTATTTTTACATATTTTACAATAGAACTGCACCTCATTTATTAAGATATCATCTCAAAATGTTCACTCTTGCTCTGTAAAGACATGCCACAAGGACTGTAGAAAGCTTGCAGTATCCCATGAAGTACATGTGGTATTTTATCAGTGTAAATATGGATAAGATCTTCAAGATTTCTGCTGGCAATAATCCATAACTAAAGTAAATTTTCCCTTTGGTGCTGCACTAGTTTATGATTTAATTGTTACTGACATTCCACCAGTCACATTATTAGCTTCACCAAATGAAAGGGAAATAATCCTGCATTAATTAAAGAGAGCAACTGAATTCCCTCAGTCATCTTATCCTTGGCTGTCTGAGACAGTGATGCATTTAAATTTCCTTACAGAAACTTCCACAAAAAAAGAGCCTGGGGTGATAGTGAGAGATCCATATTGAAGGGTGTGCCTGAATTATCTTTAGGGAGGAGACCTTTTTTGGTGGGTGACAGGCAATGTGCCTGTGGCTCCCTTTTTCTGTCTGGGTTTTTTCCCTTTCTTTTTGTCAGAGGCTTTGGAAAAGGTGTTTTTTCAAGAGAATAATATTCATTTATAGCAATGTGAAGGGTTTCTATGCTGTACCAGTGAAGGCAGTCATCTAAATACCCATACCCATGCCCTTGAAAATAAAACAAGGAGAAAATGGGGAGTATTTGTTTGAGACCAGATAAACTGAAGGTAGTTCAGTAACATGGAAAGGCAATTGCTGTTATTTCACAGAGACATTTCTTTGTCTGCTGGAACTGAGGGGAGCAGCAAAAGCTAAAAGCCTTGCTCTGTGTCTTTGTGAACACACTGTGGGTAAGTTCAAAGGAGCAGTCAGAGATTGTGTTGTGTGAGCCTTTTTCCCTCAGATCAAAACAAGGAGTAATTAATGCTAAATCCAGCAGATGGATTTCAAGGAATAACTTGGTCCAGGTTGTCCAACTGTGTACAAAGAGGTGAGGAAAATCTGGAACTTTAGAAGGGTTAGTTTTTTACCTCATTAGCAGGATATCCAGGGGTGCACCAAGTGCCTGCCAGTGAGGAGCACGAGAGACAAATAGACAGTGACAATCTTGTTCTAATGTTAATCTCACAGGAGCACAGAATGAGGTCACATCTGAGTTATGTTTCTTTAATTAGTGATTGCGAATAAAGAGAAAATCACATAGTTGATGACACTTTAGGATTTATTTCATGCTTTTAACACTAAGGTATTTTCCCTTGACAGGGACAGGCACTGCTGAGGATTTTTTCCTTCCCCTCTCTGATTCCATTCCCACTGTTTTGTACAGACTCCTTGGGGTGAGATTTTGCACTGTGCAGTTTGATAAGTTAGTGCAGATGTGTGTTTGCAGGCATGTTCTTCTTCTGTATTCCTCGGTAAAATTCAGTAAACTGATACCTGGCTTGAACTTTTTCCCCCCCATAGTACAATTTTATTTATTTCTCCAGAACAGCTTGAGAAAATGAAGGTACACTTAGCCCCAGTTTACTTGCTGCTGTAATCTCTTCACCGTTTTTTCTTTTTCCCTCCCCCAAACTGATGGGTAACTGTGAAACCCAAGGTCAGGAATGTGGTTGGAATTCCAGTCTCCAGTCTGGGGGAGGGGACACTTTCAGTCCCCAGGGGAAGAAGCCACTGCTTTGTTTATCAACAGGCAAATGACAGCCCAGGATTTCTGGTTCTCCAAGCAGCAGCACTGGCAGGGAAGAGCTGCTGGCTTGGATGGAAGATGGTTGAGAGAAAAGTAGTGATGGCTCACAGGGGGAGAGGAAAAACGTGTTATTTGGGGCTGTAAAGTGGGGGGATGACAAGCTAAGAAGGTAGTGGAAGCCACGGGAACAGAAAAGGAGGGCTTAGAGGAGACAGATCAGGAAAGAAGGAGAGACCCTCATGTTTCAGCCCCTGAATATCAAAGCTTAGGAGATAATGAAGGAAAGTAAAACCGAAGCTCACCTGTCCTTTGGTGAGTTTTCAAATGGATCAGCTGTCATATTTTAAGGAGGGTGTATTCCAGGGAACTTAACACAGAAAAGTGACCCCATCAAATGACACATGTATAGGGATTCCTTATGGGTGATTTTTATATGAGAGAACACATACCCATGCAAAGATTTGAAAGCATTTTGGAATAAAAACTATTGAAAAAGAGCCAAATCTATAAAGAGACACTTGGAGAGATACTCAGCACAAACAATATATTTGCATTTTCATGTTTTCCTCATGTGCACATGTAAATCAGTTTGTAGGACCTGTATTTTGAGTTCATATAGTCATACAGAGAACTATACATAAAGACATCATATTGAGGTTCTGATTTGATCCCAAAATCTATGTTTATCAAATTGTTACTTTAAGATGTTCTAATACAGTACCGTGCATTAGTACCTCTCATTTTAAAATGTGTTAAAAACAGATTTTTTTTTTTTTGTCCCTGATGTTTCTACAGAGTACTTACATTTTACTCTTCATTTCAGAGCTCTTTAATCCAGTGCTCACCAGCCAATCTACATCTTGATGACAGAGTTCCCATTGAACAATATAGACAGCATAATGCTACTGGTAATTAAGCTTTTACTGCCTGCTTTTATACAGTGGTCTGAGCTGTAGTTTTGCTGTGGTGGTTCCGATTCCTAAACTTAACTGTATTTATACCATGTTTGTAGGAAGCAGGCCCACTCTTCACATCAGGTTAAATACATAACACTGGAATCTCTCTGCTGTTAACAGACACAAACATGTCTATTGAACCTGTATGTTTTGGAATTTGGTTCTGTTGCTGTATTTACTTGGTAAAATGCTGTGGAACAGATCTGGAGAGGGCATTTGTGTTTCCATTTGTGAATGGTATTACTGCATTTTGAGGGTGTGCACTGATTTGTTTTGATCTAAAAGACTGCCATGTGCATCATGTCAGGGCTCCAGTCACCAAAGATTTTGTAAGAGTTGAGCTGTACTCTAAGAAATTATTGTCTTTCCAGTGTTGGTCCTTTTTTCTTTTTTTCTGGCCAGAAAAAGCCTGCACCTGTTTTTGCTGGTAGGGGCAGAAACACTTTGAACCTGGAAAATAAGTATGGTAGTTTAGTTGTAATTTTAAGTAAAGGTAGTAGCTTTTGAGAGAAAAAATGCATTCTTAATTCATTACTGATTCTTTCAACATGGAATTCTGTGAGTATGTTTCAGTGCAAACAGTGTCTCTAAATTTGAGTATGGTCATTGTGTTGCAACAAGTTTAATCAGGGACCTTTCATATGACAGAGAAGAAAATCTCTGAGCTGGCTCTAAATGAGGCAGGCTGAGTTAGTTCACTCTAATCCCTGCACACTTACAGAGGAAATGGATCAGTTCTGGAGCTTTTATTTCTCTTTCTCATATCTAAATACACACATCTAAACATTCAAATGTTCACACATGGTGTATATATAATATATATATATGTTAGGATGCAGCTCTAATCTGTACAGGAACACACAGAGCTGTATTCACTCCCAGTTTCACCCAGGATGTTAAGGAATGGATTTGAGTGCTCGTTTTGTTAGGAATGTCTGGGTTTTTTTTCCTAGCTAAGTAGAAAAGGAGGCTTTAAATTTTTAAATAGTTAATGATATAGTTTTTATGGGTTTATATATCACATTATATATACACAAATATTCATATATGTGTGTATACACTGTCCTGTGTCCCTTTTGTGTTCCATGCTATGGAGTGACTATATTTTTGTTCTAAGCTAATTCACTGCTGCTGTTTTGGGTACAACTAATGTCAAGCAGCAAACCTGTAACATGCCAGAAACAGGCTACAGTGGGTTGAAGACACAGTTTATGTTGGATTGTGTGTAAATACAGAGAGTTAGTTGGGTTTATCTGATAGCCTGGCAGAAGGAGAGAGGAGCAGGACAAACTGTTTTCAGTAACTGTGCTGTTCAGACACCTGATAAGATGGAGAGTGCTTTGGAACTACTGATGTGCTTTGAATAAGAAAAGAATAATCAGGTCCATTGGCACTGGCTTATCAGGAAGGAAGTGAAATGCCAGCACTTTTACATGAGCAAAAGGAAATGTTTTAGACACTTTGGGCCATTTTTCCATTGACAGTAAATAGCAGGGTGCTTTTGAGTGTGCTGTAATGAATGGAAGGATTTATTACCTTGACAGAATTACAGGTGAATTTGTTCAGAGAGGAGTCCTCAGCAACAAGAACAGCTCTTTGGATAAGTGGCCACATCTATTCCTGCTTTTGGTAGAGATTCAGGAATTCTCTCCTTTCTTTCTCCCTGAAGTGCAGTGGCTCACTTACAATGTGCAGTTTTTCAGTGTCACACACTTGTGCATTTTGTAATATCCTGGCAGCATGTTTGATATTGGGCGTGTAACAGGCTGTTCATAAAATAATGCTGGATCACTGACTGGTGTGTCCTCTGCCTTCAGTCCCTGGGTATTTTCATGTTCCAAAAAGAATATATCTCAGCCTGTGCTGGGAAGGGAAGGTGGGATTCACCATTAACTTACCCCAGCAGGCAGGAAACATGCTCAGATGCACTATTATCTTCTCAAAGTTGACTGATTCTTATTTTTGTACCTCTTCAAAATTTATTTCTAGGTTCTTTCACATGCTTACAATTAATTTGGGGATATTAAAATTCGATGAATGAGAGTGCAAGAACATATTTGATTGATTTTGGATTCTAATTGATTCCTGTCAATGAGATCCCTGTGACACTCTGAAATCAATGATATGTGATTCAACCAAGGCACCACTGTTCTGTACATTAGGTAGCAGTGGGGAATTTAGGAACTAAATGTTCACAAGCTATAAATGGAGAAAATGTTTAGATTTCAATAGCCCTTTGTTTGGCATTTATTCACCCAAATATGTTTCTTGGGAAAGTTAGTTTTCCAAAGGGCAGGATTTCAGTAAAAGAAAGGTCACTGATTTAAGGTTTATTAAATTTTAGCTAAAAACAACAGGCTCCATTGGGATGTAAAATAGTTTAAGTATTTCCTGCAGGCAACCTTCATGCTTTAGAGCTGTTGCTCAAAGGTTTCATTCTTCTATGAAGATGTCAACTGTAAATATAAAAATGCCTCACTGAAAATGTAATGGTTCAAAGATTCTAACTGAAATAAAAATTCCTGCCTGGGGAAAGCACTATGATCCAAATAAAGTGGTCTTCACTTTTTTTTTCCTGTGGAGGCTGCACTTGAAAAGAGTGCTTCAAGGCAGCAGGGTTGGTAGGGAATGTGAATTTTTATTCATTTATTTATCTACTCTCCCCTACAGATGATGATAGTCTGGCTTTGGAATCAGCAACACACTTCAGCCACTAATACAAGGCAATATGTGAGCTGCTGCTGCTGCTTCCAAAATGCAGTATCCTGGTATTTCAGTCAACTTTATAATCTGGCAAAAACCCACTTGGCAATATTAAAATCTAGCTTCTGAAGCACTTTCATTTGTGAAAGCTTTTGATGTCTTTTTATATCTCTTTAGCATATATTAAATTCCTTGGGAGCAGTGGCCAGGATGCACACTTGATGGATGACTGGGGTGGGGAGTCTCACCCCACTTCCCACTTTTTTTTTCCCTCTCCTTTAAATTTAAAAAGAGGTGTGATAATTGTGCATTAGGTAATGCTGGAACATGAATCCTGCAGATGCAGCTGTTTGACACCATTAACGTGGGGGGTTTGTGCCATTGTTAGGTAAGTTAGCAGAGATTTTCCAAGCTGAGAAGGACAGCCTGCTGCCAAGCTCTGGCATCTGTCTTAAGAAGTCTTTTCCTTCAAGGATGCCCTGAGGAAAATGATGACTGGATGCTTTTCTGAAGGCACAAAGGGCCTGTTTTCTCTTCCATAGCATTCACAATGGGACTCCTTGTTCCAGCCTGCCTGCTCAGGGTTCTGTGGTGGTGGGTCAGGGTTTTCATGTGGTTTTTCTTCTGGGATAAAGTTGTGTACAGTGAATATTGATTATTCATCCCATGTCTGGGTCACTGTCTACATCTTGAATTTGACTCAGAGTCTGTGTGAATGAGGAATGCATTGAAACAAAGTCAAGGATCCTTCAGTGACTTGTTTCTGTGAGTTCACTCTTCTGAGACCTCTGATGAGTCTGGCAGGGCAGTGCCTGTGTGCAGAGGGGCAGGGAAAGAGAGTCCCAGCACAGCAGCAGTGCCAGGGAGCAGCAGCATTTGGCCTGTTGAGAGCTGCTCTTTTTCTCCTGCCCCCCTCCCCTTCTGGGCCTGGGCTGAGGCCTCAGTGCTCTGGGCCTTGGTCCCTGGGCTGGGCTGGGTCAGTCCTGTGGCCATGGCCCTGCTGGCATGAGCTGGGCTCCACTGCACTCTTTCCACCACACAAGGGGCTCCATTTGCTCCGGGCACAGCCTGAAGCCTCAGCTCTTCTTCTCCAGGGCTCTCAAGAAGGCCAAGGAGCAGACTCTCCAGAGGGTCCTTGCCTTGCTGGTTTCTCCCTGGAGTCCGTGTGCTGCCCTCAGGGTGCCACTGTGGGGGCTGAGGGGCTGAGGCTGCTCCAGCTGGTGCTGGTGGTGGCCAGTGCCCCTGGAGATGGCAAATGGGGCCTGAGGAGCCCGGGGCCGATTCTCTGCTGCTGTGCTGGGGAGCGGGGCTGGCCCTGGGGCTGCAGGAGCTGCCTGAGCTGATGATGTGCTGAGCATTGCAGCCCCAGAGGGCCTGTCCCTGAGCTCCATGGCCTCCATGTCCTGCTGCAGGGCCAGACCTGAGTGTGCTGCTCTGCTGGGCTGGGGCAGGGGCAGGGAGATGGGGGGACCAGGGAGGGGCTGGACTGGGCAGTGCCAGGGAGGGGAAAACCCCAATTTTGAGCTGAAGGGTGTGAGTGGGCAGGGTGGGGGATCTGCAGGGCTGGGGCACCTCTGGAGTCAGCATTTCCTTTGGCAGCACAACTTATCTCAGACGAGATAGTTTTGCAGAGTTGGCTTTTCCCCCTCTTTCCCAAGGTTTTCTCTTTTGTTTTTTGTTTCCCTGAGGGGAAAAGGGGGAAGGGAAGCACATGTTGATCCCTGCTTTTATCTGTATACAAAAGGGAGCTGCGGTGGGGAGGGAGGGGGAGACAAAGCGATTTCTCTCTCTGTTCTCTCTCTTTTATCCCATTCCCGCTTCCCTCGCCACACCCCGGGCGACTGTTTCACCGCCGCCCCTCCTCGCCCGTCCCGCGGGGCAGCTCTTTGAGCTCCGGGGCGGCGGAGACTCCCCCGGCGCGGCCCTTTGGTTTTCCTTGGTTTATTCTCCGGAGCTGATTCCGTTCCGAGCTCGCCCCCCCTCTCTGGCGACCCCCGCCAGGGCCCGTCCCGGGGCGGCTCCTTCAGTGCCACGGGCGGCGGGGACCCCTCGGGGCGGCTCCCCCAGGGCCCCGCCCGCCGCCGCCGCTCCCCGGGGCCCTCCCCGCTTCCTGCCGGGATCGGACACCGCCGGCGGCCCCGGCCCTGCCGGGCTCCATCAGCCTCAGCAATTGCTGCCAAGGAGGGGCCGGGGGCTTCCTCTTGGCCTTCGTCTCCCTGGCGCTGGGGCTCGGCTTCTACCTGCGCCAGAAGGTGAGGGGGGTCTCAGGGGGTCGTGTGTCCCCCCCCCAGAGCGTCTGTGCCCCCCCGGGGACCCCCCACCCCGGTGTCCCCCCCTTTTCTCTCCCCACAGAGCTCCTGAGCCGGCGGCGGCCGCAGCCCCTCCCCGGGGCCTCGGGCCCAGCCTGGACCCCCCCTGTCCCTGTGAGGATTTGGGGGGGGTCGTGTGTCCCCCTCTCCCCTGCTGCCACTCCTGATCCCAGGAAAGCTTCCCAGTTCTCCCCAGTCCCGGTTATTGGGGGGCAGTGGGGAAGGGGCTTGGGGGAATCCCAAAGGGTGGAGCCGAGTTTGGGGGGGGCAGAACAGGCCCCGGGATGGATCGGGAATGGGGACCCCCTGTGTTCCCCCCTGTCAGCCCGCTCTGGGGGGGCTCTGGGAGGGCACCTGCCCCTCAGTAAGGCACCCAGCACACTTTGAAAGGTGCTGGGAACCCCCTAAACCTCCACACAGGCTCTGGAGGACTGCCTAAACATACTCAAAGCCCACCCAGGATCCCACCCAACCCCTTCTCTGGGGGGACTTCTCTGGGCACTGGTGGTGCTGGGAGCCCCCCCGGCTGCAGGCGAGGAGCTCTCGGGTGAGTGGGGGGTGGGAAAGGGGTGGTCAGTGGGAAAAGGGGGGTCAGAGGGGACAGAAGGGGTGGTGGGACCCCAAACTGAGTGGGAGGGGAGTGGGACCCCCCAAAGTGGAGGGAGGAGGGGCACTGAGGATGCCCTCTGGAGCCCTGTCAGAGCCCTGACACTTCTGGGGTGACTCCAGGAACAGCCTTCACTGCCCCAGGACATTCATCTCCCCAGCCTTGCACACATCCCCTGCAAATGGCCCTGTCTCCTCCATCACCCTCCTCTGCCTTTCTGGCCTGGCCCTTTCATTCCACACCAGCAAAGCAGCCTGGGCACCATCTCACCTGGGCACTCAGAGGGCTTCTGTGAGCAGGAGGGGCAGATTTCTCTGGAAGGTGCATTCGTCCCCTGTCCCATGGCACAGGGCACAGCTCAGAGAGTGAAAAAACTCCCAGGCACACAGATCCTGGAGAGCTTTTTCA
Source organism: Pipra filicauda (assembly GCF_003945595.2). Lineage (NCBI taxonomy): Eukaryota > Metazoa > Chordata > Aves > Passeriformes > Pipridae > Pipra > Pipra filicauda. The sequence goes on along the minus strand of NW_024105151.1, from coordinate 14,155 downwards.
AGACAAAAATAGGGAGAGGAAGAACAAAAGAGGCAAAATTAGAGAGATGAAAGGTGCCCCAAAAATCAGGAGCTTCCTCTGAGCCAGGTTTCCATAACTGAATCACTGGTGGGATATTTACTTTGATAAGTAGCTGCACAAAACTATTCATGTAGACAATGAAAGAATCAGCTTAATAGAATATATAGAAGGTGCTGTCAATGGAAACAAATGGAGAAAAATTGTTGAGATTAAAAAAAAAAAAAATCAAAGGTCTGGCAATGCTGGCCAGGAAGCCTTCAGCAATTATCAAGAGTCCTGTTCTGCAGAGGTTTCAAGTGTCTCCTAAATTCCACACTCGTGGCTTCAGGCCATGACTTGCCAGAGCAGTCCCAGAGCTGGCCACTGCCCAGAGATGCCCTGGGGCAGCTCCAGTGCCCAAGTGGGACAAGTGGCCCAGGGTGTGTGGGAGCCCTTTGGAGCAGGAGCTGTTGGGCAGGAAGGGCCCATCTGGGGAGGGTCAGGGAATCCCCCCCCGCAGCCCTGCTGCCCAGGCTGAGGAGGGTCCTCTCCAGCCCCCAGCACATCGTGTGCCCTTGGGGGCTGCGCTGCCGGGGCTGTTCCCGGGCACTGACTGGGGAATCTCCCGGGGTGCCCCGCGCGAGGCGGGGGCGGGGCGGAGGGCGGGCAGGGGGCGTGGCCGCGCGCTGATTGGCTGCGGCGGGGGTGTCTCCATGCGAAGCGCGCGAAGGGCGCCATCTTTGGCGCGTGGAGGATTCGGGGGCGGCGGCCCCGGGAAAAGCTGCGCTTGGGTGTGTGAGCTGGGGGGGTCTGCGGGGGGAGCGGGGTCTGGGGATCCCCTCGGGGGCTGCGGGGAGCGCGGCTGGGGGTGGAAAGGCTGGAGGGCTCGGGAGGGCTTAGCAGAGGAGTTCGGGGGTTCCCGAGGAGATTTTGAGGGGTCCCTGAGGGGGTTCGGTGTCCTGAGGGGACTCGGGGGGGAGGAGGTTGAAGGTCCCTGAAGGGGTTTGGGAGTCCCTGAGGGCTTTTTGGTTTCAGAGGAGACTGGGGGGTCACAGGTGGGCTTGGGGGATCTCTGAGGGGGTTTGGGGGTCCTGGGTGGGTTTTGCGGGGACGTTTGCAGCAGTTTTTGTGGTCTCTAGGGGTTTATCAGGTTCCAGACGGCTTTGAGGCTCCCTTAGAGGGACTGGGGGATCCCTGAATGGGCTTGGGGTATCCCAGGTGGCTTTTGCGGGTCACTAAAGGGTTTAGGGGGCCCGAGGGGGGGGATAAGGTGTCCTCAGCGAGTTGGGGGGTCCTTGAGGAGGTTTCGATGGGTCCTGGAGTGGATTTCTGAGGGGATTTTGGGGGTTTTGAGGGGATTTTGTGGAGTCCTCTAAAGCCCAGCAGTGGGTTTGGGGGGTCCCCCAGCCCCCAGGGGAGGGGTCCTAGGCATGCCCCCAAAAATCCAGGGGGGGACATATACTACATCTGGGTAAGGGGATCCCAGTGCCCCCAGTATATCCCAATAACCTCCCAGTGACCCTCAGTATAGCCCAGTGACCATCCAGTGTATCCAAGTGAGCAGCCAGTAATCCCTAGTATGGCCCGGTAACCCCTTAGTGACCACCCAATGTATCCCGGGGAGCACCCAGTTACCCCCAGTATGGCCCGGTAACCTCCCAGTGTCCCCTCCTTGTGTCTTGGTAATCCCCCAGTAACTCCCCAGTTCTCTGCCAGTGTCCCCCAGTGTGCCCCAGTTCTCCCCCAGTCCCTCCCAGTGCCCCCTGGTTCCTCCCCGTGTATCCCAGTATCCCCCAGTAATCACCCAGTGCCCCCCAAAGCCCCCCAGTTATCCCCAACATGTCCCCAGATGCCCTTTGCCTTTCTGTGAGCATGGTTGGGAGGGGGAATGTTTTTAGTGTCAGAGGGTCCAGGGGGGGCTCCTGGGGTGAGATGGAAGGTTGGGGACATCAGGGTTGAGGTTTGGGGACAGTGGGGTGGGGTATGGGGACAGTGGAATTGGGGGGAATTATGGCCACGGAGAGGCCCTGGGGACATTGGAGACACCAGGGGGGTCTCAGGGTGTTAAGGGGGGAATTAGGGACATCACGAAGGTCTTGGGAACCCCAAGGGGGTATCAGGACTCACCTGCTCATGGTGCTGCCCCTCCTCTTTCCCCCTAGACATCATTAACCCCTCCCAAATGTCTCCCAACCCCCATTTTCCTTTTAATCCCCTCCCCCTACAGATCCCTTTGACCTCCCAAGACACCTTTTAACTCCCCTAAATGCACCCAAAGCACCCCAAAACCCCCCAAATTCCTATCCAACCCCCCCCTCCCAGATCCCCTTAAATCTCTCCCAGCCCCCCCCTCAAATCCCTTCCAACCCCCCAAAGAGGGATCACCCGGCACCCTGGGACAGGAACACAGTGGGCTGTACTGGGGGCACTGGGCTGTACTGGGAGGGCACTGGGGGGGCTCAGGTGTCCCAGGACAACGTAGCCCAGCTCCAGGAGAGATCTGGGGAGCAGTGGGAAGGTACTGGTCTGTCCTGGTCTGTCCTGGTCTGTGCCTCCAATCCCCAAAGCCCCTCCCCATCTCCCCCAAGACCCTCCTGGACCCCAAAGCCCCCTGGGCCCCCCCAGGCCCCTGACTTGATCCTGCTGCCCCTTGAGCATCTGCAGCTGCTGCAGAACCAGGCATTTCATCAGCAAATGTGCAGGTGACCCCAAGCTGGGGGTGTGTTGATGTGCTGGAAGGCAGGAGGGCTCTGGAGCACAGATGGTGTGAGGAGAGGCTGAGGGAGCTGGGGGTGTTGAGGCTGGAGAAGAGGAGGCTCAGGGGAGACCTCCTGACTGTCTGCAAGTCCCTGCCAGGAGGTTGGAGCCAGGTGGGGTGGGGCTGTTCTGCCAGGAAGCAGCAGTAGGACAAGAGGGCTGGGTCTTGAGCTGTGCCAGGGGAGGTTTAGGTTGGATATTAGGAAGCAATTCTTTCCCAAGAGAGTAATCAGGCCTTGGAATGGGCTGGGCAGAGAGGGGGTGGAGTCAGCGTCCCTGGAGATGTTGAAGGTGAGAGTGGATGTGGCCTCAGTGCCATGGTCTGGGAAGCACGGCGGGGTTGGATCCAGGGTTGGACTTGATGATCTCGGAGGTCTTTTCCAACATGGCTGATTCTGTGATTCTGTGATTGCCATTCCTGTGGCAGCACATGCTTGAGGCTCTATCCCCAGGGTGATAGAGATGTCTGTCCATATCTATCTCCAAGGTTAGTGTGTAAATGTGTGGTGTTAGAAAAGCAGGCTGAGTTCTGGGCTGGTTGTAGAAGGAGAAGGAAGCCCAGAGGCCAGTGCAAGCAGGCAGCCCTGAGCTTGCACCTGATGTCCCCTCCCTGCAGGTTCCTGTCCTTGAGCCCAGGCCCTGAGGTGAGGCTGAGAAGTGGCGGGAGGTGAGCCCAGAGCTGTCCCTGAGGTGAGGCTGAGAATAAGTGCAAGGCAGAGGTGCTGCTGAGGAAGGAGAGCCCCGTGCTGGGGAAGAGGCGAAGGTGCCCATCCCCGAACAGGTGCTGTGTCCATCCCCTGTGTGCCAGGTGAGCTGGGGCTTTGCTGCAGAGCTGCGGGCGCTGATTTGAGCGTCTCCAAGTGCTGAGATGGTGGGCACCCAGGAACACAAACTGTGCCTGGCCACGGAGCCTGCAAGGAGGAGCAGAGACAGCCCTGTCAGTGTGGGGGGCCAGGTTGTCCCTGTGCCTTCCCCTGCAGGCCCTGTCTGTCCCTGCTGGGCCCCTGTCCATCCCCATCAGGTCCCTGCCCGTCCCCCCCAGGCTGAGCTCCCCCCAGGAAGTGCCGTGGAGCTGAAGCTGCTGCCATCCCCCCCTGCAGCCGCTGCCCCAGCCAAGGGAGCAGCAAAGGCAGGGCCAGGAGCAGAGGCAGCAGCAGGGGAGCCCTGGGGGGCCGGGAAGCTCTTGTGTGGGTCAGGAAAGAGGCGCTGGGCACGAGGCCGGGGCTGTGCTGAGCAGGCCCAGCCGTCACATCCCCCCAGCCAACGCCGGCTGCCCGGGGGGCTTGGGAGGGACCCCCAGCCCGTGTGCCCCACACTGAGCTGGCAGAGAGAGAGCCAAGGGACAGGGCCACGGGCAGGGCCCCGGGTGAGGGACAGGCAGGGCCATTGCATGGCCATGGTGAGGGCATAGCCTGTGGCAGCAGAGCTGCCCAGGGCCGGGGGCAGCCGGGGGTGTTGGTACCAGCCAGTGGTGGGGCCGAGCAGAGCACGAGGCCTCTTGCAGACCCCTGGAGCAGCCTCCCACTTGCCAGCCCTGCCCTGGTGGGGTGACACTGTCCCCTCCCTACAGGACACTCCCCCAGAACTTTTCAGGGTGGGCTTTTGTGTATATTCCTGGTTTCTGATTCCTGCTGGGGACCTGAGGGCCCCTCTACAATCCCATCCATGGGGCACAGTCTCCTCTCCAGAACTTGACTCACTGCAGACTTTTCAGGGAAATCTGTGCTGGCAGCTGCATCCTGAGCCTGAGGGCAGTTTGTATCCCCGAGTGCTGATCCATCTGGGGACCCAAGGGATCCTCTGCCATTCCATCCACGCAGCAGGAGTCACCCTCCTGCCCTTGACTCCCTGCAGAGGAACAAGTGCTCTCTCTCTGTCTGGGAGAAGCCAGATGCTGCCCCCGGGCCATCAGAAGTGGTGCTGAAGCCTCTTTCAGCCCAGCCCTGGGTGCAGTTTTCTCATCCCCTCACCAAGTGCCCACTCCCCCAGCCGGCACTGACCAACCAGGGCGTTTGGCACACGTGGTTTGGAGAAACAGCCCCAGGCTGTCAGGGGGCCAGAGAACCTTGAGGAACAGCCCTGGTGAGGTGCCCACACTGGCAGGGGACCAGGGGATCGCTGCTCCACAGAACCGGCTGGAGCTCTGATTGAACCTGAGCTGAAGGGCCTGTGAGCTGTGGATGAGTCCAGGATGGAGCAGAGACCCCCCTGCAGCCCGGGAGGAGCCCACGCCAGAGCAGGGAATGCCCAAAGGAGGCTGAGAGCCTGTGGGAAGTTCCTGCAAAGCCAAGGGAGCAAAGCCCTGATTGTTCCCTCAATTTGTATTTGGAAGACTTTTTTTGGTCTAATCTTCATATTTTTGAGTATTTTTTAGCTGAATCTCAACTTTATGCAGATTGGAGGGGCAGAGGTCTTCCTGCTATTTCTGAGAGGGTTTTGCCTGAATCTGGGTGATTTTGGTTTTTCTGGGCTGAATCTTGGTGTTTTGGAGGTTTTTATGGTCACAGGATGCCCGGTGAGTTCTAGAGATGGACTTGGGCAGGAGGAACCCCCAAGCCAACGCGCTCAGCCCTTGTTTTCCCCCCATCAGGATTTGTTCTTCCCAAAGCTTGGGCGGATGGAGGAGGAGGTTGCGAGGAAGAGGAAGATGCCTTGGTCCCCCCAGGCAGGTGAGGAGGAAGTCAGTGCCCCTTTGGGTCGGTCTTTTGTCTTTTGTGGCCGTCCTGCCGGGGCCGGAGTTGGGGGGATGTCCTTGGCCTTCCCTGTGGGCCGGAGGCAAATCCCCTGCCTGTCCTTCTTGCTTCCTGCCCCAGGCCCCGAGGTGAGGACGGAGAGCCCGGAGGACAAATCCCCCCGTGAGACCCTGGTGGGAGAGGCCGTTTTGAAGGGCTCCCCGGCGCAGGAAGGCAGCGGGGAGGAAAAGGGCCGGAGATCCCCCCGCAGGAGGGGCTCCAAAGCCATCCCAGGGTGCTCTGAGGAGGAAAGAGCCAGCCTGTGCTGGGAAGGTGGTTGGAGCTTGAGCATGAGCTCCAACATCATGGTCCCAAGGCAACCTCCCACTAGAAAGAAGCCCTTCAGGTGCTTGGAATGTGGGAAGAGTTTCATGGAGAGCTCCCACCTGCTCCGACACCAGCTCATCCACACAGGCAAATGGCCGTACATGTGTAGGGAGTGTGGGAAGAGCTTCAGAGACAGCTCTGATCTCCTCAGCCACCAGCGCATCCACACTGGGGAATGTCCCTACACGTGTGGGGAGTGTGGGAAGAGCTTCAGTGACAGCTCCAACCTCCGCACCCACCAGCACATCCACACTGGGGAACAGCCCTACACGTGTGGGGAGTGTGGGAAAAGCTTCAGGCAGAGGTCCACCCTCCGCTCCCACCAGCGCATCCACACCGGGGAACGACCCTACAAGTGCTTGGAATGTGGGAAGAGGTTTAGCACCAGCTCCAATCTCCTGAAGCATGAGCGGACGCACACGGATGAGAGGCCCTTCCGCTGCACCGACTGCGGGAAGGGCTTCAACCGGAACTCCACCCTCGTCAGGCACCGGCGCATCCACACTGGAGAGAGACCCTACAAGTGTGGGGAGTGTGGGAAGAGCTTCGCCCAGAGCTCTACCTTGACCTCACACCAACGGACCCACCAGTAAGGGAAGCCCTACCAGTGCCAATACATTGTGTGAGTGCAGGGCTTGAGGCATGTGGGATTGAATGGACACAGAGAAAGAACTAACATTCAGAAACATATCTGCTTCCCTGTCTCAATTAATAAACCCCACAGTTTGACACATTAATAATATCCATATATCCATAGCAATTGTGATTTGACAATATATATATTGTGACAGGCATATGCACATGTGAGCATAAGGACACATGAAATAGGTGTTGTAGTTTCTGCAGTTCTTGTGTTATGGGTGAGGGTAGAGAGGATTCGAGCTAAAAATTGTCTGAACATTTTGAGAGTGCAGAGACATCTGTCTGACCATCACTAGGTATGCTTTGATTTCAAGGCAGAGCATGTTAAAGAATGCAATAACTTAAAGCCAGCTGCAGTCTTGAATTTTTGCTCTTTCAGCAATAACAATAGCACTAATAATTACTAATAGTTAATGAGCTAGCAGATGCAATAAATCTATCTACTCATTTTGACATATGTGTCAGTTTAATAATTTTAAATGAATCAGGTGAACGTTTTATAAAACGGTAAGCTCCCTCAAACTAAATTCTCTGATGCACATGTAATGTTGGACATTGAAGGAGAGAGAGGGTGATCGAATATTTACTTGAACTGGTTTTTAACAGTTGTCACAGGTGTTGGAAGAAGGAAAGGCAATTGAAACACTTCAAAAAAGGGGGGGGGGAGCAGAACGGGAGTAGTTTAATAAATTTAAACATGGTCTCTGAATGCCAAACATAGAAAATTGAGCAGATTTGTAACTCCAGAAAGATGCTGCACACTATGTACTTTTGCCTTTTGTGGCTCACTGTGTTTCATTCATTTGCACACTGAGCAGTTTCCCTACTTTCTCCATTTAAAAATGTGCAACAGCGTTTAAATGTGGAACAGATTCAGCTGTTCATGTGCCTGGAGTTTCATCTTAGAATGCAGCTGATAGAATACTCAGCTGACAGGAAATAAAGGCTGTGTAGAATGGCTGTAACATTTCAGAAGTGGACACAGGTGTCACATCCTGTGAATGCTGCAGTGCAGTGATGGTTGGTGCACATATTTTATGTTTTTCTAACCGTTCCCATGTTGTGATGTGGGAATGTGGTGGGGGAGTGGCCCGGCGAGGCTGGTGCGGGGGGATGGCGGGGCAGGGGAGAACAGGAATGTGTGGGTGGTAAGAGTCCCATGCCAAATGTTGTGTGTTTGTGTGTGTGCAGGGGGATTCTGTGCTGAACTCGTTGAGCTACGAGGTGCACAAAGGACCCCCTTGCTTTCTAAATTCCATCTCAGAGAGGAGCCTGGGGGTGGCTGGATCCAATCTCAGACTCAGATTTTGGTTTCAGTTGAAGGAATTATACAGGTGTGATTCAATCACTTTGTCCTGCAGGTTTTAGTGATGGCAAATCAGAAATATTTCTATAAAAGCAATGATTTATTATGACAAATGAACAAAAATTGATCAGAAAAGTGAACAGATGAAAGACCTTAAACAGAATTATTTACTTCAAATTATAAAAGCCAAAAACCCCTAGTAGTATAGTGTAAGATAAGACAGTGGAGTCTATCAAAGTAACTCTATTAAAGCAATTGGATCAAAGCCAGCAAAAAGAAACAATCCTGAAGCAGAGAGTGAGGTAACTCACCCCACAACGACAGGGGGTGATTCTTTTTCTTCCACCCAACCCCTGGGCAGTGACCATGAAGAGCTGTCCCTGCTTCATGGCAGAAGCTCCACACACTTCAAGGAAGTCTGTGGAAGAATCTGCCCCATGACAGTTGGACGGGGCTTTTATAGTTATCAAGGGTTTGACTGCCAGACATATTTGCAGGCCAGGGAGCAGCTTATCTGTCAAATCCTGCTTCAGAAAGCAGGATGTGTGTTTGAAGTTTCATGAAGCATTTTGGGTTTAGCATAATTCAACATTAAAAACATCACCTTGACACCAGCAGTCAGTCACCACAGAGAGCTTGCATTGCTTGCATTCTGACCAGTTTTTAGGTATTATCAGAGCAGAGCATCCTGCCAGAAATGGCTCCTTGATTCTATGAGGTTGCAAAAACTGTAAGAGTTCCTTTGGTTCCATGAGACCTCTCAGTGTCACAATGGACCCTTGGTTCCATGAGGTTCTTGAGTGTCACAATGGCCCTGATGATTTGAGTTTCCACTATGTCCCAGGATTCCATTGGTTCCATGAGGCCCTGCAGTGTCACAATGGCTCCTTGATTCCAGGATGTTCCAAAACATCCCAGGGTTCCCTTGGCTCCAAGAGGCTCCCCAGTGTCCCACCGGCCCCTGGATTCCAGCAGGCCCTGCAGTGTCCCAATGGCCACTCGGTTCCACGAGCCACAGCGGCTGCCGCCGGCGTCTGTGCCCGGAGCCGCCGCTCCCACGGGGCTGCCGCACTCACCGCCGGGGTTGCCGCTCGCGCAGCCGCCGCTCTGCCCCGGCTGCACCGGGACCCGGCACCGCCTCGGGCCTGCGCTGCCGCCTCAGCGGCCACAGGGACACAGGGATGGGGGACCTTTGCTCTGACACTGATGGGGCCTGCCTTTGTTCTGCTGGGCTCTGGGCTTTAGGGAAATTGCTGTTCATTGTCATGGAACAGCTCCTGAATTCCAAAGGTTTCCTAATCCAGGGGAGGGGTTTCTATGGCATCGGAGGTGCCGCCCCTCGGGACACATTGTCAATAAACCATCCAGCTGACTGGGATGGGTGTAAGAGCAGTTGGGGAACACAGGATAAGGAGTCATCCCATGAAAACCTTAGAAAATTCCCTACCTGAATCCTAACCCAAATAGAAGAGTTCAGATACAATTCCCAAATAGTTTGGAAACTCCAGTCATTCCTGACACCAGGATGGAAATTCAGCAGATCACTAAAGCCAGTCACCTTGGGAGCCCACACCCAGCGGGGCTGAGGGAGGCCCTGGCAGCTCCCCAGCACCTCCCTCTCAGTGGGACACCTCTGGCAGCCTCTCCCAGCTCGGGAACCCTCCAGTTTGTGACACTCCAAAGACCCTCGCTGGTGCCCAGGACAATTCTGATCCCCCTCCACAAACACTCCTCCAGCTGTGACCCTTGTCTGTTGGGAAACACAAAGGGATTTGGGGGAGTGTTTCCCTGACAAGGAGGAGAATTTGGGAGAGGGACCTTTGCACCCCCAGCTCTTGATGTGTCCACACATCTCTGCCTGGGTGTGGGTGTGAATTGACTGTGAGGTGAAGGTTGTTATTGGGAATCTATAATTCAGTCACTGTTAAAATTGTAGCACATGCTATTGAATCACCTGATAACTGTTCAATTGGTCAATGATTAAGTGCTACTAATGTCTTTTCTCCCCTTATCTTTGGATCCAATTCGTTTGTGCCCTGACCCTCTTGCATCCCAAGGCTCTGTGTAAATCATTCCCTTTCATCAAAAAATATATATTTTTCATGACTTTCACTTTAAAGTCATCCTCCTTAGCTAAACTACAAAACAACTCCAATTAGCTCCAGAAGTCTTGAAGACTTGAAGACAATTAAAGGAATGAAAATAATTTGTTTTTCAGTCTTTTAATGAGTCTCCTAGTGTGTTTGGAGTTGCATCAGCTGTCAGTCCAAGATGGGCCATGTCAGAACTGGTGAGGTTGGGGGGTGAGGAGAAATGTTGATCATCCAGGGTCACTCTGGATCTCCTGAGGAGACACTCACCATCAAGATCACTTGGAGAACACCTCTATCACCTCTTCTTTGAACTACAAAATATCCATCCTTGAATTAAAGCAAAAAAAGTAAAAACTTGGAAGACTTGTTTTGAAATTGCCTTGAAGACAATTAAAGGAAGACAAAGAGATCCTGAGGGATTTCTGGAATTTAATGAGCCCCACAGTGTGTTTGCAGCCCAGCCCATGATCCTGAGGTACTGAGAGAAGATTGAAGCAGCTGCTGAAGAAGTCAGAAGCCAAAGTCCAAGTGCCTTGAAGCATTGCTGGGCCCCACTGAGGGCAGGCACTGCCAAAGCCTCCCCAGGGACTCCTTGGAGCAGCTCCTTGGAGGCCAGGAGTGCAGGCAGACAAAGGCTCTGGGCAGGCCCCTGCAATGCTGAGCAAAGCCTGCCTTGGTTTTGTGGAGCACAAAGGCCAAGGCCTGAGCCCCAGGCCCTGGCCCAGCAGATCCTGTCCCTCCCGGCTGGCTCAGGGCTGTTTGGGGGGCACTGGGATGGGAGGGGGAGGAACAACAAAGGCCCAAAACTGGGCAACCCCTGCCAGGCTCCTGAGGGAGGGGCGAGGCAGAACCCAAGGGCAGAACCTGCCAGGAAAGTGGCTTGTGGTGGCCTGAGTGGCAGAGGCAGCTGCCAGAGGCAAGGGGACAAAGGCCTGGGTGCCTTTGGGCCTTGCAGCCCTGCCAGAGCCCTTGGCCATCTCTCCTGCAGGCTGTCCTGCCCTGGCCCTGCTGCTGCTCTGGCCTTGCAGGCTGCACACACCCCTCCTGCTTTCCCACCCCCTCCCAGCAGCATTTCTAGACCCTCCCTGATGGCTCTGCACCAGCTCTGGCTGTTCCCTGGAACACAAAGCCATGGGCTGATCCTGACTCCCTCTGGGTGACTTCTTGCACCACAAGGGTCCCCACTGAGTCATATTTCATTTTCCTCACCTTCAGTCTGAACCTTCAATGCTACTCTGTGGAGTTTTCATTCTATTTCCAATATGGACAAAAGCTCCATCCTGTCAGATCTCCTCTAGACCCTTTCCAGTTTTTCCTCATTTTTCCAGAATGGGGAACCTCACAGACAGACAGAGCAGTCCAGATGTGGTGACCCCAGGGCTGAGTCCAGGGGGGTGACAACTCCCTTGTCTGGGTGCCCACACTCCCCCCAAGGCAGCCCCATGTGCAGTTGGCCTTAAATCAAGGGGCCATTCTGATTCTTTGTAACGTCACGGAATCAAGTGGCACCGTGACACTGCAGGGCCTCATGGAACCAAAGGAATGCAGGGACACTGTGGAATCTCATGGAACCAAGGGATCATTGCGACAAGGGCCCATTCCATGACTCTTTGGAAGAAAAGGAACTCTGAGACATCTCAGAACTCAGTGGAACCAAGGGGCCATAGTGACACTGAAGAGTCTCATGGCACCCACTGTGCCTCCCCAGAACTCCATGGAATCAAGCAGAGCCGCTGCCTCCCCCCCACTGCCCCGCTTGGACACCTCTGGAGTCAGCGTGTTCTTGGGCAGCACAACTGATCTCAGAACAGAGAGTTTCCCAGATTTTCCTTTTCCCCCCTCTCTCCCCTGGTTTTGTTTTTTTTTCTTTGTTCATTCAGGAGGAAAAGGGGGAAGGGAGGCACATGTTGATCCCTGTTTGTATCTCTTTACAAAAGGGAGTTGGGGCAGATGGGTAGAGAGGAGGCAATTTCTCTCTCTGCTGTTGCTTTGAACTGTTCTGTTATTATTGCTGGTTTTGCTGCTATATTTCTTATCAGTAAACTCTTATTGTTTTCACCTCTACCTCCTTATATTTTGTCTCCTTGTACTGGTGGGGAATAAAAGAGGAGTGAATTAATTTTATTCGAGTTCCCCCCCCAATATGTGTCTTTAAACCAGGACAGGTTGCTCAAGGGCTCCCTGAAATTTGGCATCATCCACAAAGGACTTGAAAATACATTTTGTCCCATTGTACAGAGAGATAAGAAAGATCTTCTCTAGTGGTGTTCAAGGGCTGGTCACTGAGGGATTTCATCAGGAAGTTGCTGCCAAGAGGACTTTGTACCATGGATTTTATTTGGCACTTCATTCAGCCAACTTCCCACCATCTTCCACGTCTTCAGTCCAGCTTCCACCAATCCGGCCATAAGGAGACCTCAGAAGACCATGTCAAGGGCCTTGATAAAGTCTGGCCACACAACATCCCCTTCTTTTCCCTCCCACAGGGGTTCTGCAATCCCTGCCTTGTCCTTCCCATGCCTGGCAATGGCTGCAGGAGGACTTGCCCTATCCCCTTCCCTGCTGAGCCTGAGCAGTCTGGAAGTCTCCCAACCCTCCTTGCTGCCCTGTTTGCAGACTGGTTCCATGTCTGCCTTTGCCAAGGCCCCAGGAAGCTCTGGGATGGCTCTGGCCTTTCCAAGGGTTTGGGAGAGGTCTCCCAGTGACACTGCCCAGCCTTCTCAATAGCCCTGACACCAAAACCTTTTCCATAGCCCACACTTCCAGAGGAGTGCCCAGAACACAACACAGGTTGTCCTGGTGGTTCTGGAGAATGAGAAGTGATTTCTTCCTCCAGGCCAACCCCTCCAATTGGATTTGAGTGCAGCTGAAAGGTTTCCTCATCATTTTGGCCAGTGCCTCCCTGCCCTGAAGGTTTCTGGCCATCAGGCTGGAGCTGAGGGGGTTGGGCAGGTGCCTGAGGAGGGGGTAGAACAAGGGCTGTGTCCAACTGTGCCAGGAGGGCTGTGCTGGGCAAGGATGAGGAGGCTGCAGAAAACAGTGGCACTGGGGAGGGGAGAGGAGCAGCTGGAGAGACCTTGTGCCTGCCCACGCTGGGCAGGAGCTGCCCCAGGATGGCAGCTCTGAAGCACTCCCAGGATGTCCCTGTGAACAGGAGGGGAAGAGTGGATCTGAAAATGAAACCCATCCTGGAGATGCACTAAGGGAACTAAGCTCTGCTTCACAAGTTCCCAGGACCTGTCCCTGCCTGTGCTCCAAGGACTTCCATCCCACAGGACTGTGCTCAGAGAGCACTCAGGCCTTACAGCGAGAAAGAGGCTCAGGAGGACAGTGTGGAAGTGGCAAGAGAGCAGCTCTGCAAAGACCAAGCCCTGCTGCTCCTTGGCAGTGCTGCTGGGCTGGGATTATTGTCCTCCTCCTGTTTCCAAATACACCCTGTCCTGCAGTGTGCTGTCCTTTAGGAACATCTAAGAAGAAGGGTCTTGGACAAAGAAGGCACTGCAGGGTCCTTTATTTTGTTTAAATACTCAGAGAGTACAATTCATCATTTATACATCTCTGGGTAAAATTCAATGAGTAGACACTAAATTAGAAGGCAGATGCATAACAATATTTAATTGCACAGAAAATTATTGCAAGAAGAACCCGATGACCTCCTCGACAAACCTGAGCAGGAAGACTGCGTCATTAAGTAGTCCCATTCTGAATGCTACACACCAGAAAACTGGTGCTTTATTGCTCCTGAAAAGCATCCAGCCATCATTTTTCTCAGGGCATCCTTGAGCTCCTGATTCCTGAGGCTGTAGATGAGGGGGTTCACTGCTGGAGGCACCACCGAGTACAGAATTGACACCACCAGATCCAGGGATAGGGAGGAGTTGGAGGGAGGCTTCAGGTAGGCAAATGTGCCAGTGCTGAGGAACAGGGAGACCACGGCCAGGTGAGGGAGGCACGTGGAAAAGGCTTTGTGCCGTCCCTGCTGAGAGGGGATCCTCAGCACAGCCCTGAAGATCTGCACATAGGAGAAAACAATGAAAACAAAACAACCAAGTCACAATGAAAAACAAAGAAACAAAGAAACAATGAAAAACAAAACAAACAAGAGAAGCCCAATTTCCCTGAGGTAGCCTGAGTGTGAGCAGGAGAGCTTGAGGATGTGTGGGATTTCACAGAAGAACTGGCCCAGGGCATTGCCATGGCACAGGGGCAGGGAAAATGTATTGGCTGTGTGCAGCAGAGCAGTGAGAAACCCAGCAACCCAGGCAGCTGCTGCCATGTGGGCACAAGCTCTGCTGCCC
>NW_024105150.1:0-45341 GCF_003945595.2 Pipra filicauda | reverse complement strand
CCCATCGCCCTGGCACATCCCTCGTGCCTTCAGACACGCCTCCCACATATTCCCTCCCTCAAATATCTAAAGAAGTCACAAAAAACAGTGCAAAAAACAGTGCAAACAACCAGAACATTGTAAACTACCAAGCTTCGCAGCGACCCAGCACATTGCTTTGCTCAATTTCTTAACTCTAATGTAAACCTTTTAAAACCTTCTTATATTCCTATAGGGTAGTGCAACTTGGATAATTACTTTATTAACTTGAGGCCTTTAGCCCAACTGTGTGTAAATTATAACATTAATTAATCTGAGTGTTTTTTAATAATAACTGGAGATTTCAAACTTTATTAAGAAACAGGGTAAGCATATCAAAACTCAATTCTTTCAAAGTGACCTTGTGGTGTAGGTAATGTGGTTTTGTGAGGTATTCTGTGTTTTAATATTTTTCCAGTCATACAATTCTTTTATTCATTCACTCATCTCACACGCTGACGGCCGTCATCATTCACGCACACACATACACACACCGATATTTGTAGATTGTTTTTCACCACATTGGTCATTAATATAAACTGAAACATAGCATAACTCTTTTTAAACTCCTGCGTTATCTGGTTCCTGCAGCTGTGATTTTGTATCCAAATAGGGCTTTACACACCTGGAGGGGATCCACTTCAGTTCTTTTCCTGTTGCCACACAAGCGTAACCTCTCCCCCAAGTCATAAGATCTAAAGGTCCTGTCCATTGTCCCGAGATCAAATCTTTTGCCATGACCAGTGGTTTGGGAGAGGCAAAGCCTGAGATTTGTGCTGCTTCTCGTATCTGCTTCTTTCAGCACTGTCACAATTCAAAAAATTGATCACATATGTGGCTTTCCACAAACGTTCTTGCGGACTATAGAGCTTCTCCCCCCCTCTTTGTTTTACTAACAATTCTTTCAGTGTGCGGTGTGCCCTTTCTACAATTGCTTGTCCAGTAGGTGAGTGTGGAATTCCTGTAATATGTGAAATTCCCCACTCTGACAGGAGATTCCTTACCTTTTCAGAGACGTATGTTGGTCCGTTATCAGATTTAATCTGTTTTGGAGTGCCAAGGGTAGCAAAACAGCTTAGCCAGTGTCTTATTCCATCCTTGGCTTTCTCACCTGTGTGTGCTGTAGCAGTGATGTACTGTGAATGTGTGTCTACAGTTACATGTACATATTTCCAGGGGCCAAATTCCGGGATGTGTGTAATATCTGTTTGCCATATTTCATTGGATACTAACCCTCTGGGGTTAACACCTTCCTGAGATGGCATGGGGGTAATTTTTTACAATCTGGAAAAGTCAATATGATATCTCTAGCTTGATTAATTGTAATTTTGAATTTTCTCTTTAGAGAGAGTGCATTCTGGTGAAAAAATGAATGGGACAATTTTGCTTGCTCTAGGGTCCTGGGTACTGTGTTAAACATTGTTGCTTTGTCAGCTTCCCGGTTCCCTTCAGCTCTTGGCCCTGGCATGTCAGTGTGAGACCTGATGTGCATTACGTAAAAATCGAACCTTCTGTGATTGACAAGGAACCAAATACAACGCATTTCAAACAACAAATGAGGGTTAGAAACATCCCGACGAAATGAACATTCTAGACGTGAAACTAACCCTGCAGCATAACAAGAATCAGTGACAATGTTAACATTGTTCAGAAAACTTTTCCAAGGCAATACGAATGGCAGCCAGTTCCAGAACCTGCACAGAGCCTTGGTTCATGGTCTGTACCTCTCGTTCCCATTGTCCTGTATCAGGATTCACCCAAGTCACTGCAGCCTTTTGTGATCGCCCAGATGCATCTGTAAAGACCGTGAGCCCTTTTACCGGCTCACTTCTGCATCTAGTCGTGGTTCTTAAAGGCAAATTACCGATTTCTGCCCAAAGTTTGTGCTTAGGGAGATTAACTGAAATGTCACCATCAAAACCTGCTAAGGCAGCTTGGAACTCAGCGTCCTCAACCAGCATCCAAGCTAAATTGTCCTTCGTGGTTGGAATGTAGATAACCACTGGATCCCTTCCATCCAGTTCCTGTAGTCGTCCTCTGCCTTTAATAACAAGCTTAGGAAACATTTCATTAATCGTCCATACAGTTTTATGTGGGGTGTGGGGCAGAAATAACCATTCTAGAACCAGCAGTTGGTCCTTTTCAGTCTGGTCCCATTGAAACAAGACTGCAAATGGCTGGTACCTGCTGGGAACTAAGGCCAGGCAGATTTGCAGTTCAGGATCTCTCCTCCTGCCTTGCCTATTTTCTATTGCCTTGGCACAAATGTTCAACGCCTGTTTGGCCTCTGCTCTCAGAGCCCTATTAGACGTTAGATCAGAGTCCCCCCTTAGCAATACAAAGAGAAGGTGTAGTTCCTCTGTGGTTAAGCCTAGAATAGGCCTTAACCAATTAATGGCTCCCAGGAGTTTTTGCAACTCATGTAAGGTTAAGGTGTCTTTTACCTCGAGCTGCAGTGGCTGTGGGGAAATTTCTTGTTGTGTAATCCTCCATCCAAGATAGCTCCAGGGCTGCGATCGCTGGATTTTCTCTGCTGCAACCTGCAAGCCTGCTTCTTGGACAGCATCAGTCAAGGCAGTGACAACAATTTGCAGTTCATTTTCTGTGGCCATGCTTATTAAAACATCATCCATGTATTGGTATATTATTGCAGAGGGGAAACGCTTTCTGATGGGGTGAATAGCATTTGCCACTACTGTTTGACATATGGTAGGACTGTTTTTCATCCCCTGAGGGAGGACAACCCAGTGACACCTTTGCATAGGCTGTTAGTTGTTTAATGCCGGGATGGAAAATGCAAACCTTGGGGCATCCTCAGGGTGCAGAAAGATGGTAAAAAAGCAGTCCTTTAAATCAATTATTGTCAGAGGCCAGTTTGCTGGGAGCATAGCAGGCGAGGGTAACCCAGGTTACAATGTCCCCATAGACTCAATGACTGCATTTATTGCCCTGAGATCCTGAAGCATCCTCCATTTTCCAGTCTTTTTGGGAATGCAAAATACAGGAGTGTTCCAGGGACTGTTTGTTGGCACAATGTGTCCTGCTTCTAATTGTTCCTCTACAAGCATTTTTAAATGTTCAAGTCGTTCCCTTTTCATGGGCCGTTGATCTACCCAGACCGGCTGGTCAGTTTTCCAGACTAGATTGATAGGTGCTTGGGACGGCTGACCAATGGCCCCTATTGAAAAACCTGGCTGCTTGCAGGAGGTATTTGCATGACTGTGCCAAATTGTGTAAGTACGTCTCGTTCCCACAAAGAACAAGGGATTGAAGCTATGAAAGGAGTTACCTTTGCTAATTGTCCCTCTGGTCCCAAGACAGTGAGTATTTGAGCACTCTGTCTGGGCCTTTGTGTGCCTCCCACCCCTTGAATGGTTGCAGCTGGGCAAACAGTGGGCCAGTGAAGTGGCCATTCTGAGTCTTTTATGATGGAAACATCAGCCCCAGAATCTACAAGGCCTGTAAATCGGTGCCCATTAGTCTGGCACATCATGAGTGGCTGTGTGGCTGTGATGGCTGCTGCCCAGTAAACCTGTGGTTGTCCCGTGCTGCCAAAGGCCCCTGAACCCTGCTCCCTCCCCCCCTCCCCTGCAGGCGACGCACTGTAGAAGGGGATTAACTGAGCAATCTTCTGTCCTTTTGGGATGAAACAGGGGGGTGAAGGGGTCCATGCCATTGTTAGAATCTCGCTATGAGAATCTGAATCTATTACACCTGGCAGCACAAACAAACCCATTCTGGTGGTGGAGGACCTTCCAATCAGCAGTGCTTGTACCCCTGGATTAAGGGGACCCCAACGCCCAGTCGGGATTAGCACCACCTCAGTGGAAGTTATGAAGACTGTGTCCCTGTTGGATAAGTCCAGCCCAGCGCTGGCTGGGGTAGAGGGGCACAGATTGCTGGCTGAGTTGGGGGGGCACAAATCACCAGCCTGTTCCCTTGTGTCGCATGTGTTTGCTGTATCGGGGTGTGCAACAGCGCCCCCCCCTCCAGTTTTTTGGCACCCTCCTTGCTTTGGGTTGCTTTCGAGGTGCCACTACTAGAGGTTTCGTCGAGCAATCCCTTTGGAAGTGGTCGGGGGCCCCACAAACGTAGCAACCATCTCTGGGTCTGGCCCCCTGCTGTGTCCTTAATTGAGCACTCAGTGCTACTGCCAGTAAATCAGTTTGGTGTGTCAAGGAACCCACCCCCTGGCAAGCACGAACTAGTTCTGAGGTGCTACAAGTTTCCCTTTTAGGAAGGGTTTGCAATCAACATTAGCGTTTTCGAAAGCCAGTCTTCTGCTGATTTCCCTGGCTTCCTCATTTTCCATCTGCCTATCCAGAGCAGATTGCAGCCGATCTAGGAATTGTGTGTAAGGTTCTGTTGGGCCCTGCATTATTTTTGTAAAAGACAAGATTTTGTCTTTGTCTGATGTGGGTAGTTTTCTCATTGCCCGCATGGTATGTTTTGCTATGACTTCATATATTTCTCTATTGTACCCAGTTTGAGCATCTATGGAATGGTAGTTTCCCTCCCCTGTGAGCTGGTGTGCTGTTACCCCAGTTTGTGGGTCATTGGCATAAGTGGAACAGATTTCTCTAAAATCGTTCAGCCATACATTGTACTGTGTGTTAGTGAGGCTTATTTTCAACAGGGTTCTCCAGTCATGTGGCATGAAAATATATGTGGAACTCAGTGTTTCTAAAAATGCAAGTGTATTAGGGGAAGATACACCAGTTTCTCTTATCAGCTGTCTCAGTTCTTTGGTTAGTTCATGTGGCAAGGGCTGAAACCTGCGGCTTTGGTGTGGCCCGATAATTACTTGACATGCTTGTATAACTTGTAAGTCCCTGTCAGGGGTGACAGCGGGTCTGTCAGCACCTTGGCACATACTGATGAAGCAATAGATGTTGACCAGATCAAAGTATACCCCTGAGATGGACTGAAAAGAGAGGACTGAAAATGGAGGCCCTGATCCTGAAAACATACTGATGCATCCTGAAGAAGCTGTCCCATGGGAACAGAGAACACTGTCTCATGAAAAGAGGAGCACTGTCTCATGAGAACAAGGATCTGTTTTGAACGAGAGTGGTTGGGAAAAACATGAACATGAGAGAAAAATAAGAGCAGGTGCTCGGGACTGTTGTGGGAAAGAACTGGGCTGTTTTGAGAAAGAGTAAAGTTGTGAGAAAGTAGAGTTTAGAAAATGCACCTATTAGCTGTAAGAATTCTGGTGTGAAAGTTTGAACTGTCCTATTCGTGTGCATTACGTGTGTTCAAAAACTGTACTTAAGGGGTTGTACAGCAGCCCCCCTGTCCCTGCTTTTTCCTTGGAATAAACTTTGCTGGAACCTTTTTTCACGTCGCTATGGCCGTTCCGACATTATCAGCGACAAGAAGATACAATTACAAGAAGATGTCTCAGTAGCAATACAGTGTATCCAAACTCAGCAATGGATACAATCTGTATCAGCAGGAATTATAAGAGAAGGAACCTCAGGAATTTTACCTCAAGAGATAAGAGAGATCATATCCAGACAAGACACCACAAGTAAATTTGAAAAAGAACATCAGGCATGGTGGCAGTTAGTAAACTTCACATATAACACAGAGCAGGAACAAATAGAGGCATATGTTCTTACCATCCGTGAGGCAAAAGAACAGACCATATTTCCTGTCTTGGCATTAGGAGCAATACACCGGGACATTGTAGTTGGACCTATAGGGCATAATGTCTGGGCAAGTTATGACAAGGACACGGGGAGGTGGCAAACTGTCAACACAAAGGCCTGTATACCTAGGGAACAACTAAGATATGTGTGTGAAAATGCTGTAATAGAGAAGGAGGATTTATGTTTAGATACAGAAGACAGTGTATGTACGTTTGAAATGTTCCCAAATACACAAGCACAGTCCCAAGTGTATTATGTAGGTAAAGGATGTGCCTGCATCAGGACACCTTGCACAAGTATAATAATTGATAATTGTAAAGAACTAACTAATGGTACTAACTTCTGTGTTTGCAATTTTACTAAAATAATAGGATGTGACTTTAAATACACTGCTCCTGTGACCACCATGCAATTGATCTCGGATAGATATATGTTATATCATGAAGTACCTGAACTACAAATAGGTATGGACATTAATATCCTCCAGAAAATGCTCTATCATCCGGATATTGAACAAATGATGGAAAAAGTAAATGCTACTTCACGTCGCATGCTGTGGCAAGTGAAACACGATACAACAGAGATAAAACACATCATTACAGAAGTAACAAAAACTGGAGAACATCATTGGTGGAGCATGTTTTTGGGATTAACCAATAGACATTCACCCACGGCAGCTCAGCTATTTAACTTCCTGATTCACCCGATCTTGGTTTTGATGCTGGCAGCTCTCCTCCTGACAATCGTCAATCTATGGATGTGGTGGAAAATAAGAACTATAGCACAACAAGTACATGTGCTCTGGACTGTACAAAAAGTGATGCAAAAGAATTTGCATTAGTTAAAAGAAAAGGGGGGAATTGAAATAGAGAATGAAATAAAATATTAGATATTTAGCTATGAAGGTGTGACTTTGCAAAATGTAAAACTGCTTAAAAGTCTCTGACCGAACTGTGGGCAATTGAGATAAAAAGCTTAGAGAATGGGGAAGGCTTTTTAGCACGTAGAGAGGGGTGGGGAACCTGACACTGCTTGAAGTGATAAAACTTTACGTAAATACTCTATAATGGTAAGAATAGGAGGTAAAACTAAGTGTCTATTTAGATAAAACAAACTGCAAAGGAGTGTATGCGTATTAACCTGCAACTGTTTGAAGTGATAAAACTTTACGTAACTACTCCATAATGGTAAGAATAGGAAGTAAAACTAGATGTCTATTTAGATAAGAAAGACTGCAAAAAGTGTGTGTGTAAAGATAATTTTGAGCTTGCTACTTTCAAACTGTATAAAAGGCTATGTTATTCCTTGGTTCGGCGGAGTGCACTGGGGAGAACACCTGCCCCTTTGCATTCCCCGGCCGTAATAAAGGTGCTTTTCAGATTGGCAGAAGTTTCTTTGAATCAGTTTTGGGGGCTCTAGGGGGTTTAATGGGTCCCAGATGGTTTTGAGGGTCCGTGAGGGGGATTGGGGGTCCCTGAATGGCCTTGGGGAGTCTCAAGTGGGTTTTGCAGGTCACTGAGAGGGTTTAGAGAGTGCTGGGGAGGGATGAGGGGTCCTTGAGGAGGTTTCGATGGGTCGAGGGGGGGATTTCAGGGGTTTTGAGGGGATTTTTTAGGGTCCTCTAAAGCCCAGCAGTGGGTTCAGGGGGTCCCCCAGCTCCCAGGGGAGGGGTCCTAGGGATACCCCCCAAAATCCGGGGGGAGATGTACCACATCCGGGTAAGGGGATCCCAGTGCCCCCAGTATACCCCAGTGACCTCCCAGTGACCCTCAGTATGGTCCAGTAACCCCCTCAGTGACCAGCCAGTGTGTCCCAGTGACCTCCCACTGCCCCCCAGTATGGCCCAGTGATGCTGCAGTGAGCACCCAGTAACCCCCAGTATGGCCCAGTAACCTCCCAGTGTCCCCCCGTGTGTCCTGGTAATCTCCCAGTAACTCCCCAGTTCTCTGCCAGTGCCCCCCAGTGTGCCCCAGTTCACCTCCAGTCCCTCCCAGTGCCCTCCCAGTGTCCTTCAGTAACACCCCAATCCCTCCCAGTGCCCCCTGGTTCCCCCCAGTGTGTCCCAGCATCCCCCAGTAATCCCCCAGTGTCCCCCAAAGCCCCCCAGCTGTCCCCAGCGTGTCCCCAGATGCCCTTGGCCTTTCTGTGAGCGTGGCGGGGAGGGGGGATGTTTTTGGAGTCAGAGGGTCCAGGGGGATGAGATGGAGCGTTGGGGACATCAGGGATGGGGTTTGGGGACAGTGGAATTGGGGGTGTCAAGGGGGAAACTGGGGACACCAAGAGGGTCTTCGGGACATCAGGGATCACCTGCTTGTGGTGCAGCCCCTCCTCTCCCCCCCAGGCCCCATTAAGCCCCCCCAAATGTCCCCTAACCTCCGTTTTCCCTTTAATCCTCTCCCCCCACAGATCCCTTTGATGCCCCAATGCCCCCAAAACCCATTTTAGCTCCCCCAAATGCAATCAAAGACCCCCAAAACCCCCCAAATCCCCATCCAACCATCCCTCCGGATCCCTTCAAATCTCCCCCAGCCCCCCTTCAAATCCCTTCCAACCCTCAAAAAGGGATCACCCGGCAGCAGGAACACAGTGGGCTGTACTGGGGGCACTGGGCTGTACTGGGAGGGCACTGGGGGGAGCTCAGGTGTCCCACGACAAGGTGGCCCAGCTCCAGGAGAGATCTGGGGAGCAGTGAGGAGGTACTGGTCTGTCCTGGTCTGTCCTGGTTTGTACCCCCAATCCCCAAAGCCCCTCCCCAGCTCCCCCAGGACCCTCCCGCACCCCAAAGCCCCCCAGGCCCCCCCAGGCCCCTGACTTGTTCCTGCTGCCCCTTGAGCATCTGCAGCTGCTGCAGAACCAGGCATTTCATCAGCAAATGTGCAGCTGACCCCAAGCTGGGGGTGTGTTGATGTGCTGGAAGGCAGGAGGGCTCTGGAGCACAAGTGGTGTGAGGAGAGGCTGAGGGAGCTGGGGGTGTTGAGGCTGGAGAAGAGGAGGCTCAGGGGAGACCTCCTGACTCTCTGCAAGTCCCTGCCAGGAGGGTGTAGCCAGGTGGGGGTGGGGCTGTTGTGCCAGGAAGCAGCAGTAGGACAAGAGGGCTGGGTCTGGAGCTGTGCCAGGGGAGGTTTAGGTTGGATATTGGGAAGCAATTTTTTGCTGAGAGAGTAATGAGGCCTTGGAATGGGCTGGGCAGGGAGGGGGTGGAGTCCCCGTCCCTGGAGGTGTTGAAGGTGAGAGTGGATGTGGCCTCAGTGCCATGGTCTGGAAGCACAGTGGGGTTGGATCCAGGGCTGGACTTGATCTCGGAGGTCTTTTCCAACCTGGCTGATTCTGTGATTCTCTGATTGCCATTCCTATGGCAGCACATGCTTGAGGCTCCATCCCCAGGGTGATAGAGCCTCAGCCCTCAGCTTGCACCTCATGTCCCCTCCCTGCAGGTTCCTGTCCTTGAGCCCAGGCCCAGAGGTGAGGCTGAGAATAAGTGCAAGGCAGAGGTGCTGCTGAGGAAGGAGAGCCCTGTGGTGGGGAACAGACACAAAGCTGTGTTTGCCCATCCCCGAGCAGGTGCTGTGTCCATCCCCTGTGTGCCAGGTGAGCTGGGGCTTTGCTGCAGAGCTGCGGGCGCTGATTTGAGCGGCTGCAAGTGCTGAGATGGTGGGCACCCAGGAACACCAACTGTGCCTGGCCACGGAGCCTGCAAGGAGGAGCAGAGACAGCCCTGGCAGTGTGGGGGGCCAGGTTGTCCCTGTGCCTTCCCCTGCAGGCCCTGGCTGTCCCTGCTGGGCCCCTGTCCATCCCCATCAGGTCCCTGCCCGTCCCCCCGGGCTGAGCTCCCCCCAGGAAGTGCCGTGGAGCTGAAGCTGCTGCCATCCCCCCCTGCAGCCGCTGCCCCAGCCAAGGGAGCAGCAAAGGCAGGGCCAGGAGCAGAGGCAGCAGCAGGGGAGCCCTGGGGGGGCCGGGAAGCTCTTGTGTGGGGCAGGAAAGAGGCGCTGGGCACGAGGCCGGGGCTGTGCTGAGCAGGCCCAGCCCTCACATCCCCCCAGCCAACGCCGGCTGCCCGGGGGGCTTGGGAGGGACCCCCAGCCCGTGTGCCCCACACTGAGCTGGCAGAGAGAGAGCCAAGGGACAGGGATGTGGGCAGGGCCCCGGGTGAGGGACAGGCAGGGCCATTGCAGGGCCATGGTGAGGGCACAGCCTGTGGCAGCAGAGCTGCCCAGGGCCGGGGGCAGCCGGGGGTGTTGGGACCAGCCAGTGGTGGGGCCGAGCAGAGCACGAGGCCTCTTGCAGAGCCCTGGAGCAGCCTCCCACTTGCCAGCCCCGCCCTGATGGGGTGACACTGTCCCCTCCCTACAGGAAACTCCCTCCTAAATCTTTGTGGGGGCCTTTTGTGTCTATTCCTGGTTGCTGATTCCTGCTGGGGACCTGAGGGCCCCTCTGCAATCCCATCCATGGGGCACAATCTCCTCTGCAGAGCTTGACTCCCTGCAGACTTTGCAGGGAAATCTGTACTGGCAGCCCGAGTATGTCAAGACCCCCCATGCTCCCCCCGGGATATTTGGGACGAGTTCCCCCTTCCCGGGCACCCACGGGATGGGGGGCGATTGTTCTCCTGCTGTTGCTGTTGCTGCTCCACCCTGTCCCTGCCCTTCCTGCCGCTGTGGGGTGAGCGGAGTGGCCACGATGGGAAAGGGGCGAGAGGAGCAAAAAGAGCGGGTGGGACCCCCAAAGGGAGCGCGAGGGGCGGTGGGTCACCCCCAAAGGGAGCTGGGGGAGCGGGGTTTGGGGGGCCGATGGGGAAGGGGTGGGAGAGGGGGGCTGAGGGGAGGGGAGGGAGCGGGAGCGGGGTTGCCGTGGGGGTGCCTCAGTGTCCCCGTGCCTTGATCCCTGGAGAGAGGGGGAGGTTGGAGAGAGGGGGGAGCTGTGAGAGCCCCGAGAGCTGGAGAGGGGGGAGCTCGGGCCCCCTGTGCCGAGCCAGCGTTCAGGGCCCTGCTGTTGGTGCCAAATTGCCCCTGGTCAGGCTGAGCCCAGAGCCCGCCCACGTGTCAGGGGGCCCGATCCGCTCCCTGTTCTCGTTGCCCTGGGGCAGCCTCTGGTGTCCCCCCGCCCGTGGGGCTGTTTGGGTGCCTGGGGCACAGCCGACCCTTGTGCAGGGCTGTGCCCTCGGGGGCTGTTGGGGGTGGGCGGGAGGTGTTTTTTGGGGGTGCTGGGCTGGGTTGGGGGCAGAGCCCTGGCAGGGGGCGGAGGGATGTGGGTCCCCTCCCACGGTGGGGGTTGGTGTTGCTGGGTCAGGCCCCGCCGGCTCCATTGTCAGCCCGGTGCTGATGGGGGGGACACAGCGGGTTTGGGGCCCCCCAGGAGTGCTGGGGGTGGGTGTGGAGCCTGGGAGCTGCCGAGTGTGGAGGGCGGAGCGGGGCGATGCCAGAGCTGGGGGACCCCCAGCAGCCTGGAGGGGGGAGCACGGAGAGGGAGGAGCCCCGGGACCCCCAGGAGCCTGAAACGGGGAGCACGGAGAAGGGGAAGCCTGGACAGTGGGGACCCCTGGGATCCCTGGGACAACAAGGTGGAGAACCTGGAGAGGGGGAATGTCTGGGAACGTGACCCCTCGAAGGCGAGAGTCAGAGGAGAAGGGACCCTTGGGACCCCAGACACTCCCAGCATCCCTAAGGGGGACCCCCAACATCCCAGACAGGGGAGACCCTCCAACCCCAGAGGGGAGAGACCAGAGAGGGGGAACTTCTGGGAGAGATTTTTTTTGGCTAATCTTCATATTTTTGGAGTATATTTCATCTGAATCTCAAGTTTTTGCAGTTTGAGGGTGTGGGGCTCTTCTTGCTATTTCTGAGGGGGTTTTTGCCTGAATCTCGGTGGTTTGGGTTTTTCTGGGCTAAATCTTGGTGTTTTGGAGGTTTCTATGGTCACAGGATGCCCGGTGAGTTCTAGAGGTGGACTTGGGCAGGAGGAACCCCCAAGCCAACGCACTCAGCCCTTGTTTCCCCCCCATCAGGATTTGTCCTTCCCAAAGCTTGGGCGGATGGAGGAGGAGGCTGTGAGGAAGAGGAAGATGCCTTGGGCCCCCCAGGCAGGTGAGGAGGAAGTCAGTGTCCCTTTGGGCGGGTGTTGTGCTGGCTCTGTCAGCCGAGCATGGCCCCGGCTGCAGGACAACCCCGCTGGCGCCGCCGTCCTGCCGGGGCCGGAGTTGGGGGGATGTCCTTGGCCTTCCCTGTGGGCCGGAGGCAAATCCCCTCCCTGTCCTTCTTCCCTCCTGCCCCAGGCCCTGAGCTGAGGACGGAGAGCCCGGAGGACAAATCCCCCCGTGAGACCCTGGTGGGAGAGGCCGTTTTGAAGGGCTCCCCGGCGCAGGAAGGCAGCGGGGAGGAAAAGGGCCGGAGATCCCCCCGCAGGAGGGGCTCCAAAGCCAGCCCAGGGTGCTCTGAGGAGGAAAGAGCCAGCCTGTGCCGGGAAGGCGGCCGGAGCTTGAGCCAGAGCTCTGACCTGGTGGTCCCTGAGCAGCCTCCCAGCAGGGAGAAGCGCTTCAGGTGCTTGGAATGTGGGAAGAGCTTCAGGAAGAGCACCAAACTCCTCACCCACCAGCACATTCACACTGGGGAACGGCCCTACACATGTAGGGAATGTGGGAAGAGCTTCAGGGACAGCTCCAACCTCCGCACCCACCATCACATCCACAGTGGGGAACGGCCCTACAAGTGCTTGGAATGTGGGAAGAGCTTCAGGAACAGCACCAAACTCCTCGCCCACCAGCACATTCACACTGGGGAACGGCCCTACACATGTAGGGAATGCAGGAAGAGCTTCAGGGACAGCTCCAACCTGATCCAACACCAGCACATCCACAGTGGGGAACAGCCCTACATGTGTGGGGAATGTGGGAAGAGGTTTCAGCGCATCTCCAACCTCCTCAAACATGAGCGGATGCACACGGATGAGAGGCCCTTCCGCTGCACCGACTGCCACCTCATCACCCACCGGCGCAACCACACCGGGGAGAGGCCCTACAAGTGTGGGCAGCGTGGGAAGAGCTTCACCGACAGCTCTACCTTGACCAAACACCAACGGACCCACCAGTAAGGGGAACCTCTTGGTCCCACCTCTGCCCCTGTTCTGTTTGGACACGCAGAGGGCCAAGAGGGCCAGGACCCAGGCTCCTTGTCTTGAGGCTTGTCCCATGTGCTTCCAGAGGACTTGGAATATTGAAACCAGGCAGATTCTGAACCCCCTGCTCCTGGTGCTGCCACAGTGCCCATACACTGGCCCTGCAGGCATGGCCTGCACTGAATGGCCAGTGCAGCAGGAGCCGTGGCTGCGGCAGGAGCCGGGATTGCTGAGAGATGATCCAAGCAATCAGCCCTCCCCTGAGGATTTCTGCATTTCACAGTTGCCTTCATTCACTGTATCCTGCATCATCCTCCCGGCTTCTGCTTCCCTGGGAGCCCCAGTTTGGCTCTTCTGCCCACGGGAATTATTAATGATAAATGGAGGGTAGGCAGGTTTTGATCTGTGATACAACTAAAATAACAAGGATTACTTACAGGGGTGTTACAGGGCCCCTCGCCTCTCCGGTGCCACACGCAGAGCCCAGTGCCGGGGCTTGGTTACAGGGATTCAGGGAGAGGTCCCAGGTTGGACTCGATGATCTTGGAGCTCTTTTGCAACCTTCCTGATTCTGGGATTCTTTTCCCGTTGGAGCTGCAGCACGTTGGCTTTCCCAGGGCAGCTTCCTTTAGGACAGCCTTGCTGAGAGCTTTGCAGCTGATGGCACAGGGATCTGTGAGGAGCAGCCCAGAGCAGCTGCTGCCTTAGGTGGGGGTGGCCGAGGGGAAGCCCTCCTGTGTCACCCCAGGCTGTTGCAGGCAGGCAGTGCTGGGGAGGAACACACTGCAGCCTGGCCCCAGGGAGTGACCTCTGGGAGATGAGACTTTTGGGGAGAAATTGTTCCCTGGGAGGGAGTTGAGGCCCTGGGCCAGGTTGCCCAGAGAAGCTGTGGCTGCCCCACCGTGGGAAGTGTCCAAGGCCGGGTTGGACGGGGTTGGAGCCAGCTGGTGTGGTGGAAGGTGTCCCTGCCCAGGTGTTCTGATCCCATTAGGGAGAGATGCCTCAGCCCGAATTAAGGTGTAAATGGGACCATTTGCCCACAACAGGCAGATTTTACTTAATACAGATTTTATTTAACAATAAATGCGAGTTAAAGAGATAGGTAGAGGGAATGGGTACTGAAATGGAATCTACAGGAAATTTTCCTAATCTTATGTCTTGTCATGTCGCTAATTCCTATAGTCTAACTGTAAACGTCTATCTATGTGCCCTAGAAATATAGTAATTATTATAATGTCTAAATAGAGTATATCTATCTTATGTAACTCTATCTTCGAAGTAAATCTAAAATAGTCTATCTAAATATTTTAACTACATAATATAATAATTAAATTACTTAATTACTTAACTAGCCTAATTAATTAATTGAAGTAATTAATTGACTTAAGGCATATTTTGTGTGTTTGTTGTTATCCTGCAGGGAGTTTCTGGGAGCAAAATGTCCTGTCTTTGCTCATTCCCTGCAGGAGTAGTTGGGTATTGGAATCAGTGTCTCAGGTGGGTGGTGGTGTCAGTGTCTGTGTTGGAAGCACTGCAGAGGTGTCCGGGCCCACCTGGCGCTGGAGCGGGGCCTAATCCTGGGGCTGTCCCGCCGTGCAGGAGCGGAACAGCCTGCGCAGAGCCCCGAGCGCCCGCCTGAAGCGGGAGAGACGTTTGGTGGGGACAGGCAGCTGCCTGCTGAGGGCCTGGGCCTCCAGCTGGGGAGGCGAGGGGATGAAACAGGAGCCCGGCCTAGAAGAGTTAACTGAGATATCTTGGCCTGCTAAGAAACCCAATACCTGTTTTGCTGGAAGAACATTTTCAGAGCACTGGTTAATCTCATGTTCTGTTCTGGTCACTGGACCAAAGGCCTTATTCTAGAAAGAATAGGAGTAGTACACACACAGTAATAAATTAGGTAACCCAGATGTTTGAATAAGATCTAGAAGGCCCAGAGCCAGGATTTTGCAAGCTTGAAGAATTCAGGTCACCTGATTGAAGAGGTCAAATTGAGGAAGACGTCCATGGCGACCACCAGAGGGATGAAGGCTTGAGGAGATGACCCCACAGTAGAAGACTGGGCATGTCTGGAAAGACTCTGCCCAGAGACCAACCTGCTTATTAATATGTATAATAAATGAGGTAACCACGTATCCAAAGTGTATAAAATGGCTTAGTTTTGCACTTGCAAGTTGAGCAAGTTTGTCCAGTGCGAGCTGGCTTGCTCCCAACGTTGAATAAACAAATACCTTGCTGCTTAAAGATAAAAGAATGTCTCTGAGCAGTGTTTCGGGCCGATTTTTCGGATTCACTGGTCACGTGCAAACAAGTGAGTGGTCAGTGCCCATCCCTGGCCATGCCCAGCAAGGGATCCCCACAGTCTGTCCCGTTTGCTTCATCCCTCCATTGCCAAGAACTTTTTAGGACAAGGGAACTCTGTGCTCTGGGTTTGGAGGGAGGTCCAAGTGCCACTTTCTGGAGTGGGAAGCACAAATGATGGGGTCTTGTGTTCTCTGGGGGCCCAGACTCTGGTGAGACTGGTGTGTGCACATGAGACTGGTGTGGGTGTGGGTGGGTGTAACCACCAGTGACATCAAACTGGAGCACCCACTGCCTAGATGAGACGTGGGAACCATCTCCTGGAGGGATCCACCTGGGCTGGGTGTCCCTGTAGCTCTACATCTCCCCCTGAGGTGGCAGAGCACACAAACTGCCCATCCCTGTGTCCCTTTCTCCACTGGCTGTGCTTTGGTTTGGCCCAGAAACCTGCCGAGGTCCCTTCCAGGATGAGTCCCAGTGCACTGCCCTGCACCGTGGGCCTTCCCCTCCTGGTCCAGCATCTGTGGGGCAGCAGAGCTGGGTCAGTGCAGGGACAGGGCTGGCTCTGACAGGGGCCATGAAGCCACTGCCAGGAGGTGACAGCAAGGACAGTTTGCAAAGAACAAATTTAGATAGGGTGCCTTTGCTGGAATCAAGGGGGCCATTGTGACCCCAGAGAAAGTCAGGGAATCAAGGAGCTGTTGTGACACTTCAGGGTCTCCTGGAACCAAAGGAACCCTGGGACAGTTTGGAACCTCATGGACTCAAGGGCCTATTGAGACCCTGCGAAGCTCATGGAAGCAGAGGAATTCTGGGAGAGTGTGGAACTTCCTGGAATCAAAGGGCCATTGTGACACTGGAGGGCCTCATGGATCTGAAGGAAAGCTGGGAGACTGCAGAATCTCCTGGAATCAAGTGGCCAGTGTGACACGGGGGACCTCATGGCAGCAAAGAAACCCTGGGACATTTTGGAACTTCATGGAATCAATGGGCCATTGGGACACTGGGGAACCTGATGGAATTGTGTGGCCATTGTGCCATTGCAGGGCCTCCTGGAATAAATGAAACCTGGGACACTGGGAAACCACGTGGGAGCAAGGGGTGCCTGTGACCCTGCAGGACCTGATGGAACCAAGGGAAGCCTGGGACCTTGAGGAAACTCGTGGAACCAAGTGGCCTTTGTGACCCTGCAGAACTGCACGGAATCAACAACCCATTGTGTCACTGCAGGGCTTCATGAACCAAAGGAATCCTTGGACACTGTGGAACCTCATAGAAACAAAGGGGCATTGTGCCACTGAAGAACTTCATGGGGCCAAAGGGACTCTGGGCTGCTGCAGAACCTCACGGAGGTGGGAAGTTGCTGTGTGGGCCCCCCCGATGAGTGGCTGAGGCTGCTGCAGGAGAAGGCAAGTGAAACCAATTTGCAGAAGTGGAAGCCGTGGGCAACGGCACTGAGCCCCCTTGCCAGGGTCAGTTACCATGGCAACCATCGTACGCTCCCATCGTGTGCTGGGTTAAAAGTAACCGGAGGGAGAAATGAACCCACGCTAGGGATTACAAGTCAGACATAATTTCCTAAGAAGATGACAAGAAATACAATGATACAGAGAAAACTGGTTCTAACCCACAAAAACAGCTGTCTAAGCCAGCAGCCTGGGACAAGAAGAGAACAGTGCTGAGCACCACGTGGGCCCCCAGGGTGCAAAGGAAAAGGAAAGGAAAAGCTGTTGGTGCAGATGATGGTGGCAGTTGTGTTGAGGTACTGATGGCAGTCCTGTGGAGAGTTCCAATCCCAGTCCTGTTGGAGTTCTGCTCCTCCTCTCGATGCCACGAGTGGTAGCAGAAGTGCCCAAAGCCCAAGAGTAAATGTGCTCAGGTTCAGGTGGGGATGTGCAGCACCTCCCCCAGGGCAGGGAGTTTTCCAGTGGGTGATTTAACTCTGTGAGTCCCGGGGTATTTTTGGAGTGTGTGATGGTCTGGGTGTTGCAGCTGCCTGTTCTGCCAGTCCAAGGCGGCCCATTGGCAGAGATGACCCCTCGGGCTGGGGGTGAAGGTGCTAATGCCTCCCCAGAGGGGAGTTCTGACAGCAGAGTCCTGGGTGTGAAGGCAAAGGAACACTCCTTGCACAGTTCTTTCATGGCCAGCTTGTAGGCTGAGGTGTCAGGTGGGCCCTGGGCAGCTGCTGCAAAGGATCCATTCTTAAGAGTCCCTCAGAAATGCCCCAGAGGGTGTAAAATACACAGTTTTGGTGACACCCACCCAGTGATAAACTGGTCCCGGCCCCTGCAACTAGGAGAGATTGCGCGGGTTGGTTACCATGGCAACCATCATACACTCCCATTGCTATGGTCAGTTACCATGGCAACCATCCTACATTCCCATTGCTCCAGTCATTTCTAGATCCCTTTCCCCACCCACAACATGGGGGAGCCCAGTTCCAGTTCCATCTCCGTCTGAAGAACCATTCCGACGTCTTGAGGGACGGGGAAAGGGAACTCCAGGGGTTTCTTCAGGGGTTTCTCAGGCCCCGAGCCTGGAAGGGAGAGGTGCCCTCCCCTCCCCCCAGCACCCACGTGGTCCCATGACTGGTACAGAGACAGCACACCGGCATGGAGAGGAGGCAAGAGAGAGTTTATTGTTGGGGGTTGTTACATTTATAGGGTTAGGGAGAATCCCAGGTTAACCAATTAGAAGTCTCAAGGGGCTTAAAGGAACACCCAATCACAGGAAGGGGTGAACAAGGTCCAATGGGAAACACCTCAGGACACCTTCCCAGGACATTCCATGGGAGATAACAGTTGTCGTGGGGGGTGTTGGGAAGAAGAAACACGTGTTTGCAAAGGGACCACAAAGAGCCAGTTTAAGACATGTTTAAACAACAGTTTTCCCATATAATGCAGCTTTAGTGCCACAGTCAGTAACCATGGCAACCATACTTCCCACTGCTATGGCCAGTTACCATGGCAACCATCACACATTCTCACTGCTACCTTTGGTTACCATGGTAACTATGAAACTTCCCACTGCTACAGTCTGCTACCATGGCAACTATCATACATTCCCATTCCTACAGTCGGTTACTATGGCAACCATCATACATCCCACTGGTACAGTAAGTTACCATGGCAACCATCATACATCCCACTGGTACAGTCAGTTACCATGGCAACCAGCATACATTCCCACTGCTACCATTAGTTACCATGACAACCATCATACATTCCTGTTGCTACAATCGGTTACCATGGCAACCATCATACATCCCACTGCTACAGTCAGTTACCATGGCAACCATCATCCATTCCCATTGTGATGGTCACTTACCATGGCAACCATCATACAGTCACGTTGCTACGGTCACATTCCATGACAACCAGCATCCATTCCCGTTTCTACAGTCAGTTACCATGGGAACCCTCACACATTCCCATTGTCATGGTCGGTTATCGTGGCAACCATCATACATTCCCATCACTATGGTCGGTTACCATGGCAACAGTCCCACCTGTTACGGTCAGTTACCATGGCAACCATCATACCTCCCACTGCTACGGTCAATTACCATGGCAACCATCGTATATTCCCATTGCTACAGTCAGTTACCAGGGCAACAATCACACATTCCCGTTGCTACACTCGGTTACCATGGCAACCATTGTACATTGTCATTACTATAGTCAGTTACCATGGCAACCATTGTACATTGTCATTGCTATAGTCAGTTACAATGGCAACCATCACATTTTTCCATTGCTCCTTTCAGTTACCATGGTAACCATCATACATTCCCATTGCCATGGTCAGTTACCATGGCAACCATCGTATATTCCCATTACTACGGTCAGTTACCATGGCAACTATCATACATTCCCATTGATACACTCAGTTACCATGGCAACCATCATACGTCCCACTGCTACAGTCAGATACCATGGCAACCATCATACACTTGTGTTGCTACGGTCGGTTACCACGGCAAACAGCAAACATTCTGGTTGCTAGGGTCAGTTACCATGGCAACCAGCAGACATTCGCATTGCCCATGTCAGTTCCCATGGTAACCATCAGACATTCTCTTATAGGTCAGGAATTTAAGAGTGTTTGTCTTTCCCCTGCCCCCCCCAGTGCAGGAGAGACGGAGTTGGAGTGGAAAAGGGGGGGATGGGCTCAAAGGCTTTCCTGAAGTCAGAAGAGACACATCCCCAGCCTTTCCCTCAGCTACTGAGGGGCTCATTGTGTCAGAGGAGGAGACCAGGTTGGTCAGGCAGGACCTGCCTTTCCCAACCCCACACTGGCTGGGCCTGATCCTCCTGCCCCAGGGGTGGAAACACAGTCCAACCGTCTGTCATGGACTGATCCAGGCCACACTAGAGAAAGGTGAGGCTCCCGAACACATCCAGTACATCGATGACATCATTGGAGGGGGGGACACAGCTGAAGAAGTTTTCAAGAAAGGACAGAAGATCATCCAGATTCTCCTCGAGGCCGGTTTTGCCATCAAGAAGAGCAAAGTGAAGGGACCTGCCCAAGAGATCCAATTCCTAGGGGTGAAATGGCAAGATGGACGATGCCAGATACCAACAGACATCATCAGCAAGATTGTAGCCATGGCTCCACCCACAAACAAGAAAGAGACCCAAGCTTTTCTGGGAGCCACAGGCTTCTGGAGGATGCACATCCCAGAATACAGTCAGATTGTGAGCCCTCTTTACTTTGTGACCCGTAAAAAGAACAATTTCCAGTGGGGTCCTGAGCAACAACAAGCTTTCAGGCAGATCAAGCAGGAAATTGCTCTTGGACCAGTCAGGACGGGACCAGATGTAAAGAATGTACTCTACACTGCAGCTGGAGATAAAGGTCCCTCCTGGAGCCTCTGGTCAAGGTGCCTGGCGAGACGCGAGGGCGACCACTGGGTTTCTGGAGCCGAAGCTACAGAGGTTCTGAGGCCAATTCCACCCCTGTGGAGAAGGAAATCTTAGCGGCGTATGAAGGCATACGAGCAGCTTCAGAGGTAATTGGTACCGAAGCACAGCTCTTCCTGGCACCCCGATTACCAGTCTGGAGCTGGATGTTCAAAGGGAAGGTGCCCCCTACGCATCATGCCACCGATGCCACGTGGAGCAAGTGGATCGCTTTGATTACGCAACGTGTCCGAATCGGGAACTCGAATCGCCCTGGCGTCTTGGAAATCATAACCAACTGGCCTGAAGGTGGGAACTTCAGTCTGGCAGAAGAAGAAGGAGAACCAGTGAGCCGAGCTGAAGAAGCTCCACCGTTTGATCAGCTGCCAGACGAAGAGACACGCTATGCCCTTGTGCAAGTTTCGAACTGGCTTCCCGCCAAGCTCCCGAAACCCGACAACAAGGACCCGCCTCCCAGAGAGGGAAGAGAAAAGAAAGAGCCCAAACAGCCAAAGCTATAGCAAAAATATATATATATATTTTACATAGGAGACAGATCCTCTACTCAGTGCTGATGGGCAAACGCTCCTAACAGACAAAACCTCCATTCTGAATCGATGGTCTGAACACTTTCAGACTCTTTTCAGTACCAACTGTATAGTCCAAGATTCAGCAATTCAGTCCATCACACAACAACCGGTAAAATATGAATTGGATACTGCCCCCACTTTAGGAGAAACCCTCAAGGCCATACAGCAGGTGAAAATGGGCAAGGCAGCTGGGATTGATGGAATTCCACCAGAAATCTGGAAACATGGGGGCCTTGCACTCCACACCAAATTTCATGAGTTCGTGGTGCGCTGTTGGGAGCTCAGTGAACTACCATCAGACCTTCGTGATGCAGTCATCATCACTTTGTATAAGAAGAAAGGTATCAGATCAGATTGCTCAAACTATCATGGTATTACTCTGCTCTCCATTGCTGGCAAAATCCTGGCAAGAATACTCTTGAACAGACTAATACCCACTATAGCAGAAGGTATCCTTCCTGAAAGTCAGTGTGGTTTCAGAGCCAACAGGAGCACCACAGACATGGTATTTGTCCTCAGACAACTGCAAGTGTAGGGAACAGAACAAAGGTCTCTATGTAACCTTTGTCGACCTCACCAAGGCTTTTGACACTGTGAGCAGAAAAGGTCTGTGGCAGATTTTGGAACGTTTAGGTTTGTCCCCCCAAGGTCCTTAAAATGATCATCTCACTCCACGAGGATCAGCACGGCCAAGTCAGATATGACAACACACTTTCTGAGCCCTTTTTAATTAAGAATGGTGTGAAACAAGGCTGCGTTCTCGCTCCTACCCTATTCACCATCTTCTTTAGCATGATGCTCCAAAGGGCCACGGCAGACCTCGATGATCAGGACGGTATCTACATTCGATACCGTACTGATGGAAGCCTACTCAATCTAAGGCGCCTGAAGGCCCACACCAAGACCTAAAACCATCTTGTCCGGGAGCTGCTTTATGCTGATGACGCTGCCCTTGTTGCCCACACAGAAGCAGCCCTGCAGCCTTTAACATCCTGCTTTGCAGATGCTGCTGAGCTCTTTGGACTGGAAGTCAGCTTAAAGAAGACAGAGGTCCTCCATCAACCTGCACCTCAGGAAGTCCCCCATCATCCCCACATCACCATTGGCCAATCGGAGCTCAAATCAGTCCAACAGTTTAATTACCTCGGTTGCCACATCTCCTCAGATGGTAAGATCGACGGAGAGATAAACAGATTAGCAAAGGCATACAGTGCTTTTGGAAAACTCCACAAAAGAGTATGGTGTAATAAACACTTGAAGAAAAGCACCAAGATCAGTGTTTACAAAGCCATAGTGTTGTCGACTCTCTTATATGGCTCCGAATCATGGGTCATCTACCGCCACCACCTGCGTCTCTTAGAACGCTTCCATCAACGCTGCCTCCGCACAATCCTAAACATCCACTGGTCAGACTATGTGACCAACACATCTGTTTTAGAGCAAGCATCTGTCACAAGTATTGAGGCCATGTTACTGAGAACGCAGCTGCGATGGGCAGGGCACGTCTCCAGGATGAAGGACCACCGCCTCCCTAAGATCTTGCTCTATGGTGAACTTATCACTGGCTGCCGCAAGAGAGGAGCTCCGAAGAAAAGATACAAGGACTCCCTGAAACAACATCTCAGCCTTGGCCATATTGATCACCATAACTGGTCCACCCTGACCTCAAATCGGGAGGCCTGGAGACACACCATCTATAACGCAGCTGTCTCCTTCGAGAACACTCGCAGGATCACTCTTGAGGAAAAAAGACAGCGCAGAAAGAACCGTGTATTGCAGAATACACCATCTAAGGAGTCTTTCTGCTGTGCCTTTTGCAATCAGATATGTCTGTCACGTATTGGCCTCATAAGCCACCAGCGTGCCTGTAACAAATGTGGATAGAGCCTTCCCAAATCTTCGTTCGCGAAGCCTAGCCATGATGATGAGACAGATACACAAAACGAGAATACCACACACCACAATTCCAGAAATCCCAAACAACTCCCCAAAAAGGGAAGAGGGGGAGGTGTTGCAAAGCAATTTAAATTAGTAGTAAAATGGCTAAGGCTTAGTAGAAGAGTAGGCCTAGAAAGCAACACTCCAAAGTAGCAACCTTGTTTGTGTGTGAAGTGGAAACCATAATCAAAGGATTTAGTCAGGCATGTATGTAACGATTTGTTACCTAGGATGTGGTTAAGGTCTGTTAAACAGTTTCTAGGGATAAGACAACTTAAGCAGATTTATGATTGGAGTAGATGATTATTAATTGTTATCAGTATGAAGTATGAGCTTGTTTGCAACTGCACCTGGTTTGCTGTGGAAACTGTAACTGTTTTGCTGTGGAAACTGCACGTAAACTTGTTTGTATATAAAAGCTGAACTGAAAATGAGGGTCTTCGGAATCCTGACTTTGGACGCTAGTCCTCAGGTTCCCGGGCCCCGAATAAAGCACCGCATAAACCGGCACTCTGTTGGTTTGTGTTTCTTTTGGTTACGGGCAACAGAGGGAGAAGGGAGAAGGACAAAAAGGGGCAAGGACCGAGCAAGTCAACCAGCCAACCGAAGGCAAACTAGCAAAAATCTCACCACTTCCCTTCGAACAAGCAGGATGGCTGGACACGGCCCAGGGCTCCCCCCTCACGTGTGGCAGATAACAGCAGTCACTGTGGGCCTCAGCTCCAGATAAGCCAGACTGAGACAGGGACCCACCGTTCTCGAACCTCGCCGGAAAGCAAGAGCGCGAGGTCCCTCCTGCTGGCTTTATTTATACCTCAAGTTACGTAAAGGAATAGCATGGAAAACTTCCGTGATCACCTTCCTAGTTCCTTCTTGGTTACAAGCTGGTCTCCAGGAAGGCCTAGAGTGAAACCACCACAGCCCTTTTCACCGATGGCTCCTGCCGTATTGTAGGGAGGAGCTGGAAGTGGAAAGCAGCTGTTTGGAGTCCCACCCGATGAGTGGCAGAAGCCACTGAAGGTAAAGGCGAATCGAGTCAGTTTGCGGAACTCAAAGCAGTCCAATTGGCCCTGGATATCGCAGAGAGAGAAGGATGGCCAAGGCTCTACCTGTACACCGATTCGTGGATGAGAACCAATGCCGTATGGGGGTGGCTAGACTGGTGGAAAGAGGTGAATTGGAAGCGTAGAGGAAAACCCATCTGGGCTGCTGATCTGTGGCAAGACATCGCTGCCAGAGTGAAGAAATTGAACGTGAGAGTCCACCATGTAGATAACCACGTGCCCAAGAAACGAGCTAATGAGGAACATGCTAATAACAGACAGGCAGACCGAGCTGCACAGGTCAAGGTATCACAAGCAGACCTAGACTGGCAGCAGAAGGGAGAATTGTTCCTAGCTCGATGGGCCCATGATGCTTCAGGTCATCGGGGCCGAGATGCCACTCATAGATGGGCACGAGACCGCGGGGTGGATTTAGCCATGGATATCATCTCTCAAGTTCTCTGTGACTGTGAAACCTGTGCGGCTATTAAGCAGGCAAAAAGGTTGAAGCCCCTGTGGTATGGTGGACGCTGGGAGAAGTATAAATATGGGGAGGCCTGACAGATTGACTATATCATGTTGCCACAGACCCGCCAAGGTAAACGCTGTGTGCTTCCCATGGTGGAAGCAACCACAGGATGGTTGGAAACATACTCGGTACCGCATGCAACAGCCCAAAACACCATTCTAGGTCTGGAGAAGCAGGTCCTGTGGAGACAGGGCACTCCAGGGAGGATTGAGTCAGACAACGGGACTCATTTCAAGAACAGCCCAGTAGCCACTTGGGCACAGGAGCATGGGATTGAATGGGTCTATCACATTCCATATCAGGCACCTGCTGCAGGAAAAGTAGAAAGGTGTAATGGACTGTTGAAGACAACCCTAAAGGCACTAGGTGAGGGAACTTACAAAAATTTGGATAAGAACTTAGCCAAGGCCACCTGGCCTTGGGACCTGTGGGTGCAGATGCAGGAGCTACAGGACAAACTGGACCAGGCCCGGAACCAACTCCGGAAGCTGCACAGAGAAAAATGGGGCCTGGAACGGAAGAACCAGCTAC
This sequence comes from Pipra filicauda, assembly GCF_003945595.2. Lineage (NCBI taxonomy): Eukaryota > Metazoa > Chordata > Aves > Passeriformes > Pipridae > Pipra > Pipra filicauda. The sequence continues at coordinate 20,729 of NW_024105150.1, read as the reverse complement.
TCGAGGAGTTCAGGGAGCAGCTCGAGGAGTCCCAGGAGACTCTACATAAAGAGCTCAGGGAGCGGGAGAGGAGAGAGAGCACCCTGAGCTCCAGAGTATGGTGAGTAAAGCACTGAAACATCCCCCAAAACTGCCCCAAATCCAGCAAAATCCGCCCAAATCCCGTAAAAAACACCATCAAAATCCATCCAAGTCCTTCCAAATCCTCCTGAAATCCACCCAAATCCCGTAAAAAAACCTCTCAAAATCCATCCAAATCCTTCCAAATCCCCCTGAAATCCACTCAAAATCCCAGGAAATCCTGCAGAACTGAGCTGAAATCCTTTGAAATGGAGCAAAAATCCTTCCAAACCCACTCCAAGTCTGTCAAAAATCCACTGAAAATCCCCCTCCAACCGGAGCTGTGGGAAAGCTGCCTCCGAGTGGGGTGAGGGAACCACCAAAATTCCCCTGAAATCCACCCAAACCCCCGCAAATTCCATCAAGAATCCCTCAAAACCTTCTGAAAATCCACAAAAATTGACCTCAAGTCCATGCAAGTCAACCCCAAACCCCTCAAGATCCCACAGAATTTCCCCCAAAAGCCTTCCAAAAATTCCCCAATTCCCTCCAACTTCTCCACAATTTCCCCAAATCGCCCCAAATTCCAGAGATTTCCTCAAAATCCCTCAACATGGGAATTTTCTGAGATTCTCTCAAGGCTCCCCACAGAAAGTCCCCAAAACCCTTCAACAAATTCCCCAATTCCCCACAAAACCCCCTCCAAAATCGCATCAATTCCCTCCAAATTGCCTTCAAATCCCCCAAGCCCCTCGAGGTTTGGGAATTCCAATTTGTGAATTTGGGGGATTCAGGGGGAAATATGGGGGGAAAGTCAGGGGATTTGGGGGCATTTGGGTGGAAATTCAGAGACACCCAGGGAATTTGGGGGGAAATTCAGGGAATCTGGGGGGAAATTTGGGGGGAAATTCCAGGCATTTGGGGAGTCAGAGGGAGGATTTGGGAATTCTGAGAGGGGTTTGGGAAGGGATTTGGTGGGGATTTGGTGGGAATTCAGGGGGAAATTCAGGAAAATTCAGGGGGAAATTCAGGAAAATTCAGGGCATTTGGGGGATCAGAGGGAGGATTTGGGAAGAATTTCGGAATTCTAAGGGGGAGTTGGGAACTCCGGGGGGCTCGGGACTTTTGGGGGGGGGCTTTGGGAAGAGGTTTGATGGGAATTTGGGGGGGATTCAGGGAGAAATTCTGGGACTTTCCCGCAGCTCCCTGGAGTCAGAGCTGGAGCAGCGCCTGCAGGAGGAGGAGCAGAGGTGGAACGTCGTAAATATCTCGGAGAACACAGAGGTTTGCGGGGGACCTGGAATTCCCAAAAACTTACGGGGGGAAAAAACCGGGGAAATCCGGAGCCGTTTGGGTGCTTTGTGGGGCGAAATCCGCCAGGGGGCGCCAACGCAGAGGAAAAAAATCTGAGGGTGGCAGCAATTCCCGGTCTTTTGAGCCCAAAATTCCTCATGGGGGGCCCGAAAACATGGGAAGAGTCAAGGAAAAAAGGCAAGAAATGGGAATTCGCACCGGTGTTGCTGGTTTTTGAACTGAAAACACCTCAGAATATGGGAAAAATGGGAAATTTGCACCAGGTCTGGCGGTTTTGTGCCCGAAATCCACCAGTGGTGCCAAAAAAAAAGGTGGGACAATGGGGGTTTGCACGGATTTTGAGCTTTTTGGCATTGAAATCTCTCAGGGAGCGCCGCAGAATTTGGGAAAGGAAGAAAAAAAGGGAATTTTCCACTCAAAACCCCTTGGGGGGAGCACCTCAAAATTCTCATGGGAAAAATGGGAATTTTTACCAATTTCACGATTTTTCAGCCAAAAATCCCACCGAGGATGCTGAAAAACCGAGAAAAAATTTGGAATTTTCACCAATTGTGCTGCTTTTGACATCAAAATCCCTCAGGAGGTGCCTCAAAAATCTGGAAAAAATGGCACTTTTTTACCCATTCTGCCATTTTGGAGTCAAAATCCTCTTTGTGGCACCTCAAAATTTGGGAAAAGTCAGGAAAACCTTGGGAATTTTGCTCCGATTCCACTGTTTTTTTCCCTTTTGGTGCCATTTCCCCCCCGTTCCTCCCCAAACTCATTGGAGGCAGGTCAAGGACCATCTCCACCTGCAGTGGCACAAGATGGCCTCTCTCCAGGAGGTACAGAAATCACAAAAATCCCTCCGGGATCAGCAGGATGAACAGATCCACCATCTGGAGATGGAGCGCCGCCACCTCCACAATGACACCCAGGAGCCCAAAGTGGGTCCGGGGCAGAGGGGGGCATTTTATAAGGGGAACATCCCCTAAACTTTCCCAAAATTCCTAAATCCCGTATTTTTCCCCGTTTTCCAGGACAACATCCCCTTGTTCTACCGCGTGCGGCCCGTGCTGCCGGAGGAGTCGGAGCGGCAGCGGGGGCTGCAGCACCTGCACTTCTCCCCGCAGAACTCCACAACACTCATTGTCACCCAGCCCGACGAGGTGAGAAGGGCTGCACCCAAAAATGCCCTTTTTCCCCTCAAAAATCCCTTCTTTGCCTTCAAAAATGTCATTTTTTCCCTCAAAAATCCCTTTTTTCCCCTCTCAAAAATGGCCCTTTTTCCCCTCAAAAATTTAGTTTTCCCCTCTCAAAAATGTTGGGTTTTCCCCTCAAAAATCCCTTTTTCCCCCAGCAAAAACATTTTTTTCCCCTCAAAAATGTCATTTTCCCTTCTCAAAAATGTCATTTTTTCCCCCTCAAAAATGTCCTTTTTTTTCCTTTGAAAACATCATTTTTCCCCTCAAAAATCCCACTTTTCCCCCTCCAAAATGCCCTCTTTTTGCAGCAAAAAAAGGCCTTTTTTGGGCAAAAATGTCCTTTTTTGCCTTTGCCCCTCTTGTTTCCACCCCTCCAACTCCCCCTTTTCCTTCAAAAAATCCCCTTTTCCCCCCCAAATCCTTTTTTCCCCCAAATTCCCATTTATTTCCCAGAATTCCTGTTTCCCCCCCCAGCATTCCCAAAACCCCCTCAGAATTCCCCAGGCCTTCCCAAAATCCTGCCAAAATTCCCTAAATATCCCCCCAATTTCCCCCTGAAACCCCCAAATTCCCTGATTTTCCCCTGAATGCCCCAACATTCCCTGAATTTCCCCCCAACCTGCTAAAATTCCCTGATTTCCCCCCCGATGCCTTCAAATAATGTGAATTTCCCCCAAAATTCCCCAAATTTCCCCCCAACCCCCTGAAATTCCCTGATTTGGGGGAAAATTTGGGATCCAGGAGAGATTTTGGGGGAAGTTTGGGATTCGGGGGGGATTTGAGGGGCTTTGGGGGGCTTTGGGGGTCACAGGAGGGTTTGGGGGGTCCTGGGGGAGTTTTGGGGGGATTTGAGGAGGTTTGGGCAGTCAGAGAGAGGATTTGGGGGGTCCGGGGGGGCTCACAGAGGGTTTTGGGGGGGATTTAGGGGAGTTTGGGGGGTCCAGGAGGGGGTTTGGGGGGGATTTGAAGGGGTTTGGGGGAGTTTTGGGGGGATTTGGGACGGAATTTAAGTTGGAGTTGGGAGGGGGTTGGAGGGTCCAGGGGGCAGTTGGCGGGGATTTGAGGGGGTTTGGGGGTCACTGGGGGAGTTTTGGGGGGTCCTCAGGGACATTTGAAGGGGTTTGGGGGGTCCCAGAGGGAATTTGGGGGGTGACAGAGGGGGCTTGGGGGGTCTGGGGAGAGGTTTGAGGAGGTCACAGAGGGGCTTGGGGGGTCCGGGGGGAGTTTTGGGTGGGATTCAGGGGGGTTTGGGGAGGTCGCAGAGGGAATTTGGGGGGTCACGGGAGCATTTGATGGGGCTTGGGGGTCACTGGAGGGGTTTTGGGTGGCCACGGGGGGTTTGGGGGGTCTTGAGGCTGGTTTTGGGGGTCTCACCTGCCCCCATCCCCCCCAGGTGAAAGACCACATGATCGGCACCCCCAAGCCCAACCGGAAGTGAGATCAAGCCCCGCCCTTCGCTCCGCCCTTCACCCCGTTTTTATCTTTTTTTAAAAACAAAAGAATTAATAAAGATTTGCGTGTGCTCAGCGTTGATTGGCTGCCGCTGTCACATGTCTTGCCCAAAATGGCCGCGCTTTGTTCCTCCTTAAGGAGAATCCCGCTTGCTAATATTATAAGTGATCTAAAGAAATTTGCTGCTCAAAATGGGAAAAAGTTAATCCAGTTGCTGTATTGTGTTAACTGCTTTGTTGGAATTATAAGTTGACGAGTTGTGCAATGCCTAACCACAAGTTCTGTAAGCTGTGGAATGATTAACACAACGCAAGAATGATTTAGCATATTGTATTTTGGAGATGTTTGTTCTAAGCATATTAATAGGAACCAATATGGAGGGGTAGACCACAAGGAGTCCGGGTGATCAACCGTCATCCTGATGGTAATTTCCAGGACCACGGCTTCATAGAAATCAATGACTTTGAAATTCTTGGTGGATTGCCCGCGAAAGGAGGAACCAACCCCAAGTTGGCCCGCGAAGAGGGAACCAAGCAGGATGCAGCCCGTGAAACCTCCACCAATGGACTGATGACATGACTTTGGGGGGAGGTGACATCAGAGGGTATAACAAGTGCTGTTTCTGTTCCTCTTTGCAGACAGTGGTAGGAACTGAGGTTTCCTCCGGTCGCCCGGCTGACCGTTTTTGCTTGTTGGCATTAATAAATCTTTTATTACCTTGCAACCCAAATTATAGCCTCATTTCACTTATTACACTGATTGGCTGCACCCGTGTGGCGGCGCGGCTGCCACCATTTTGCTCCGCCTGTTGTGGGTAAATGGTCCCATTTACACCTTAATTCGGGCTGAGGTATCTCTCCCTAATGGGATCAGAACACCTGGGCAGGGACACCTTCCACCACACCAGCTGGCTCCAACCCCGTCCAACCCCGCCTTGGACACTTCCCACGGTGGGGCAGCCACAGCTTCTCTGGGCAACCTGGCCCAGGGCCTCACCTCCCTCCCAGGGAACAATTTCTCCCCAAAAGTCTCATCTCCCAGAGGTCACTCCCTGGGGCCAGGCTGCAGTGTGTTCCTCCCCAGCACTGCCTGCCTGCAACAGCCTGGGCCGACACAGGAGGGCTTCCCCTCGGCCACCCCCACCTAAGGCAGCAGTTGCTCTGGGCTGCTCCTCACAGATCCCTGTGCCATCAGCTGCAAAGCTCTCAGCAAGGCTGTCCTAAAGGAAGCTGCCCTGGGAAAGCCAACGTGCTGCAGCTCCAACAGGGAAAAGAATCTCAGAATCAGGAAGGTTGCAAAAGAGCTCCAAGATCATTGAGTCAAACTGGGACCTCTCCCAGGGGGCTCCCTGAATCCCTGTAACCAAGCCCCGGCACTGGGCTCTGCGTGTGGCACCGGAGAGGCGAGGGGCCCTGGCCCTCAGCCACTGCCATCCTTGCCATGGCCCTCACACATCGCCCCTCAGCACTGAGCCATCGCCCCTAGGCATGGCCCCTCAGTGCCCTCGCCCTCAGCCCTCCCCCTCAGTGCCCTCGCCCTCAGCCATCGCCCCTCAGCCCTCAACCATCGCCCTCACCCCCCCAACTCCCTTTGAAATCCAGCCCGGGGCTCGCCCCGGCCTCACACAGGGAGCTGCCGTGCTCCAGCTGTCCCTCAGCACTGGGGGAGGATTTGTGCTCACCCCAGGGCTGGGGCTTTGCAGCTGTTGTTTCAGTCCTTTTTTAGAGCCTGCCTCTGAAGAGAAGCCCCCCAGGAGAACAGAGTCCGCTGCAGGAACCAACATCCTCACCCTAACCAAGGGATGACACAGCACTTAGTGCTGCAAAGATTGCAGCTGTTCCCAGGGCACAAAGAAAGCTGAAACTGCTCCACTTGCATGTGCTTGCCCATCTCGCTCTAAAATAACATCCCAAGATGTCAGTGTTCAAGACAAGGGCTTAGATTGAGGTGGACTGTGCTGGGGGGCCTTTTAAACCCAGCCTCCTGCCTGACCTCACTGCTGCTGGAGGTGCATGGACAGCGCTTGGAGTCTTTCACTTGGATTCATATGTTTCCTGGAACGTTCCCTTTCCTTGTTTTGCTGTTCAGTGGAGATAAGGATTTTCTTCCAAGTGAGAACTCTCCTCCAGTCTTTTCTTCAGCTCCAGAAATGGAGCAGATTCATCAGGCACTTGGGTGAGAAGAGAGAGTTCCTGAAAAGCAACCCTTGGAATGGAAACAGTGAGTCAAGAGGCAATGTCTAATGTTGTTCTTGGTGCAGAAACTGAAGTTCAAGCTAAAGAAGAAGGACAGAGAAATGACCTCTCAAAGACAACAAACTGTCCTGGAGGTACCGAGAGTTTTTTTGGGTTTTTCTTTTTTTTTTGCATTGGGCCTTACATTCAGCAAGAGAGGATGAAACACAAGAATCATTTTGGCATGGAAATACTTGTCTTCATAAACTTGCTCATTGGAAAACTTGGTATCTCTTGATTTCTCCTTGTGATAGCTCTGGGTCTTTCTCATCCTCCCCCTGCACAGCTCTGGGATTCTCCCCTCTTCCCATTGGGCAACTTCTTGGACTCTCCCATCTGCCTCCCATTGGTGCAACTCTTGACTCTCATTTTCTCCCCACAGGTTGAGCTCTCGCACTGTCCCACGTTCTTCCCATGGCTGCAGCTCTGGGCCGCTCAACTTTCCCCAGTGGAACACTTAGATGTTGCCTTTGCAATGATTTTTGGGTGGACCAAAGAGCTGGGAAAACAGCTAAAAAGGACTTGTTTGCCCACATCAAAACTGTGCTTGCTTCCTGACAAAGATGACTCCCTGGCAATAGTCAGACTCAGAGCGTGTCTGTGCAGGCTTGGCCGGACAGGCTCCACAGTCCTGGGGCAAATGTGTTTGCATGCCAGTTCTTGGTGAGCCGGGTTCAAGGGGCAGGTTCAGTTTACCTTTGGAGAGAATGCACACACCTGCCCTCCCACCCGCAACTGGGAACTCTCCTACTGGGAGAGCTGGGAGCTGAGCAGTCCCTCCTCACAAATCCCTAAGTGGTACCTGAGTTTTCTAATGCATAACTATCTAGAGTAGCAAAAAAAGGACACGTGTACATTCTTTTCTCATGCCTCACAAATTTCAATAGAAAAGACACAAATTCTGAAGGTATTTGAACAGTGTTCTCTCTTTCTTTTCTTTGCAATTTCCTGGGAAACCACATTGCAACAGTGGCCTAGTTTTAAAAAAATACAAGGCAATATTTTTATTATTATTTTTTATATTTCTATTATCTATTTAAATATGAGAACATAATGTAGTATAAATATTTTTATATAATAATTAGCATAATATTTGATTTTTCTTTATTATTTTCATTTATTTTTATTTTATTTGCTTTGTTTCAGTAGTACTCTTTCTTTATTTAAATCAGGATAAACTAAGAAAGAATCAATAAATTGTTGCTAAATAACAAAAAGGGAGTTCCAAATCCATTAAAAAATGAGCCAGAATTCCTATGGTCAGGTGTCTCCAAATCACCCCATGGCTGCACCAAGGTAAAAATCACCTGTGGAGATATTGGGACCAGTTATGTGAGAGGAGACACTAAACACACAGGTTTTAGTCTCTTATCCCAAACAGAGTAAAAAACTATTGTTTTATCACAAACAAACTAAGTTTTTAGTCTTTTTGCAACAGGAAACAACTTTTATTGTGCTAGTCTGTTTTACCTGGGGTTCAAAAGGCACAAGAAATAAATAATAAATAAATTAGAGTTAAATAACCTTGGGAAAGGGGAATGGCTTTCATGGGGACTTCATTGCACACTGTTTCTGCCACGGCTCAGGGCCAAGAGTCCTTTCCTTGCTCCAGCGTGGGCTTCCTCCTGTGGCAGACAGTTCCCCGGGAACTTCTGCTGCAGGAGTCCTTCCACAGGAGCAGTCCTTAAGGAATCGATCCAGTGGAGGTGCCTGTGGCAATGCAGTTTCCTAGGAAATTACAAAGAAAGGAAAGACAGAACACTGCTCAAATTACTTCAGGATTGGTGTCTTTTGCAAGGGGCCTGGAATTCCCAAAAACTTACAGGGAGGGGAGAAAAAAAATTGGGATAATCCAGAGCCAGTTCCTCCCTGATGTCCCCAAACCCCTCCCCAATGTCCCCAAACCCCGTTCCTGATATCCCCAACCCTGGGTGTCCCCCCAGGAGCCCCCTGTGCCCCCCCAAACACTCGCCCTGGGACCTGTGGGTGCAGATGCAGGAGCTACAGGCCAAATTGGACCAGGCCCGGAACCAGCTCTGGAAGGTGCAAACAGAGAAACGGGGCCTGGAGTGTCTAAACTAGGAGCTCAACAAGTGCCGGGAGCAGCTCCAGAGGGAGCTCATGGAGTCCCGGGAGCAGCTCAAGGAGTCCCAGGACAACCTCCACAGAGAACTCAGGGAGCACGAAAGACGGGACAGTAACCTGAACTCCAGAGTATGGTGAGCAAAGCACCGAAACATCCCCCGAAACTGCCCCAAATCCAGCAAATCAGTCCAGCAGTTTAATTACCTGGGGGGCCTCATCTCCTCGGACGGTGAGATTGACGGAGAGACAGACAACAGGTGAGCAAAGGCATCGAGAGTTTTGGAAGGCTCCATCAAAGAGTTTGGTGAAATAAACACCTGAAGAAAAGTACCAAGATCAGTGTTTACAGAGCCATAGTGCTGTCTACTCTCTTCTACGGATCTGAATCGTGGGTCATCCACCGCCACCACCTGCGTCTTCTCGAACGCTTCCATCAACGCTGACTCGGCACAATCCTAAACATCCCCTGGTCAGATGATGGGACCAATACATCTGTTCTAGAACAGGTAGGAGTCACAAGCATTGAGGCCATGTTGCTGAGAACACAGCTGAACTGGGCAGGGTACGTCTCCAGGATGAAGGAAAAACCACCGCCTCCCGAAGGTCCTGCTTTATGGGGAACTTGCCACCGGCTGCCGCAAGAGGGAAGTCCCGAAGACGAGATGCTTGAAACATCTCAGTCTTGGCCATACTGATCATCATAACTGGTCTATTCTGGCGCCAACAGGGAGGTCTGGAGACACACCATCTAAAACGCTGCTGCTCCCTTTGAGAACGCTCAGAGAATCACGCTTGAGGAGAAAAGACAGTGCAGAGAGAATCGTGTCTTGCTGATCCCATACAAGGAGTCTTTCTGCTGTACCTTTTGCAACCCATCTTGTCTATCTCACATTGGCCTCTTTAGCCACAAGCGTGCTTGTACTAAATGTGGGTAGAGCCCGTCCCAAATCTTCGTTGGCGAAGCCCAGCCATGATGATGGTGATAAAGTGGTCTGTGAGGTTGGTGGGTGTGCATGCTTTATGGAGCTACCTTCATGCACCCAGCACACTGAATGAAGTCATGTGGGCTTTCTAAACCAAAAAACTGGTTGGAGAGTTTGTTTCCCAGTTTTTGGTACCAGAACCTGATGGAACCAAGGGGATCCTGTGACACTGTGGGGGATCAGGGAACCAAAGGGACACTGTGACACTGTGGGGGCTCAGGGAACCAAAGGGACCCTGTGACACTGTGGGGGTCATGGAACCAAAGGGACCCTGTGACACTGTGGGGGCTGATGGAACCAAAGGGACCCTGTGACACTGTGGGGGTCATGGAACCAAAGGGACCCTGGGACACTGTGGGGGCTCAGGGAACCAAAGGGACCCTGGGACACTGTGGGGGCTCAGGGAACCAAAGGGACCCTGGGACACTGTGGGGGCCTCGTGGTGCCCAGGGCTGAGGAATCCCGTGGGTGCAGGTGGCTCAGGGAGCAGCTGCAGTTGGAGCTGTGGGATGAGCTCTGGGTGAGGGGCCTCAGACAAAAGGCCGTGAGCTGCCCACCCTGGAGCAGCCAAGGGAGAGGACACTTGGAGACAGGGCAGGAGCCCAGGACTCAGCAGGAAGAGCGTTTTGTGTGCTTGGACTGTGAGGAGATAAAACCCCAAGGAGGTTTTTGTTGGGGGTCCTTCCTCGAGGCACCAGCTCAGCCTGTTTTTTTGTCTCTTCAAAAGAAAGAAATTGTTTTACTCTTTTAAAGATATCAGGGACTCTTCCATGGGAAAGCTGGGGTGGAAGCAGTGAGGAAACCTGGTCTGACTGTGAGAGTGGGGGTGTGGGGAGTCACAGGGGATCCGTTGGGTCACTGGAGCTGCTGCTGCTGGGAAGGGGCCTGAGGGTCAGCAGTGCCAGTCTGGGCCGGTGGGAGAGTGACTGCCAGGGAGTCTTGGGAATGGTGAGCCTGCGAAGTTCCCTTAAGAGTGTGAGGGGGATCTGGTGTGCCGAGATCACCAGGAACCCCCTGAGCCGCTCTGCTCATGGCAAGGATGCAGAGAAGGTAGAGTTACTGAACACCTTTGGGACCAAGGACAGCTCACTGAGACCAGAACTCAGGGATCTCTGGTCCGGGAGACCTGGATAGAGGAATGTTGAAAGGAAGACCTTGCCTTGCTCAAGGAAGATTGGCTCAGAGAACACCTCAAATAACTCCACACCCACAAGTCCATGGGACACTTCATGACCTCCTGTCACCAAGGGGACCTTGTGACACTGGGGCACCTCGTGGTTATCAGTCTCTTCCAAATGTTGTGTGCAAACACAGAGAGGCAAAACTGTGGAGCCTGAGCGTGTGGATCCAAACTATCACACCCACCGGTGCTTCCTGGTTCCCTTCCATCAGTTGATCAGTGACTGGAGAGCAAAGGATTGCTCAGGAAGGCTCACTTGCCCTTTAGCAGTCCCATCTGGCCAGTGCAAAAGTGTAATAGGGAGTGGAACCATCCCTTGGGCTTTGAAAAGCATCTTTGGGGGGCACAGCCCCCTGAAAGGACAGAACTGTGGAATGGGATCCATGAGCGCAGAGTGGGAAAGAGAAATGGCCTGCAGAGGAACAGGGAGGGCCAGGGCAGAGAATCTTGCCCCAGGCTCTGCTCTGGGGCTGGAGACTGGACCCATTTGGGGCCTGCAGTGCTGGGAAATGGGGTGGGCTGGATCTGGGAACTGCCACACCCCAGCAATTCCCCTAGCCTCCCCCTTGTCTCCAGGTGCCCAAATTACCCAGTGCTCCCCAGTGCCTCTAGTGTCTGGAGATCCCAGTCAGGGGGCTGTTCCCACTGCCCAGGTCACCCATTTTTCTCCCCCCTAGGGATCCTTTCCTGGATCCTTGTCGGTGCCAACCCTCTCCTTTCCCCATGGGGCTGGAGTGAGAAAATTAATCAGACACTTCAAGTCTGGGGCCTGGCTCAACCATGGGGTGTCCCAGAGGGAAAACTGTGGGAAGGGATGGGCAGGAGGACATGGGAGGATCAGGTTTTGGGGCCGTTGGAGATGGATTGTGTTGTTGTGGGATTGTCCCCACAGGGTATGCAGCTGCTTTCAGCTCCCTGCCCACCCCCCTGGCACCCCCAGGGGCCTGGGCCTTTCCAGGGGCAGCTGCCCCATGCAGGAAGCTGGAGGGATGCTGGGGAAGGTGGCTGGATGGGTGCCGCAGGCGGGATGGACTCTGTGCCAGGGCTGGGCTTGTGGCCAGGGCTGGGGGCTGTGCCCAGCCGGGCTTTGCCCCGGGGGCTCTCGGGGAGGGGGCAGGGAGGAGTCCCGGCAGGGATAAATGTGCTCCTGCCCTTGTGCAGCCTCAGCCAGCACTGTCCAGGCCCAGAGGAAGATGAAGGTCGCTGTGCTCAGCGTGGTCCTGCTCTTCACCATCCTGCTGAGCCAAGGTGAGGCCCCCATGCCACGGGCGTGGGCTCAGGGCTGCGGATGCTCCTGTTTGCAGGAGAGCACCTCTGCTGCAGGATGGAATCGGGGCTGTGATCCCAAAACTCCTTGCCTTGGCCTCTCCCTCTCCCAGTCCAGGGGAACCTCAGCTCTTCTGGACCTCCAATGCTGGGCACTGCAGCTTCTCCCTCCCACTCTTCCCCCTCTTCACTCCATTTCCACTGCCAATCTCCCTGTGCTCAGAGCCCCAGATGCTCAGGGAACCTGACCAGGGAGGTCCCTCACAAGGGAGGGCCACTATCAATTGTTGGGAGGGCCCCCACCTCTTTCTTTTTATGGTGCTCCCAAATCCCACCCTCTTGGGCCTCCCGTCCCGTCCTTTTTGGTCCCCTCAGGCATCTCCGCCCCAGGATCTGTTCTGTGTCCTACCCACGGTCCCCAAACCTCCTCCCACTGATCATTCCCAAGCTTTCTTTCCGTCTTTCCCCTCAGACCTTTGCCTTTCACCCAGGTCGCTGCCCTGGTACCTCCCAAGACCATTCCTTGACTCCCTCTCCACTCCCAACCATCTCCCAGTCCCCTCGTTTTTGTCCTCCTCCATCCTCCTCCTCCTGTCCCCCCCAAGCCTCTCCCTTGCAGTCCCCACATCCCTACACTTGAATTCCTTTCCCCTCCCCTGCATCCCACATGGTGCCCCTTCAACACCCCAATCCCAGTCCCGTGGGCTCCCCAGTTCCCCCCAGTTCAGCATCCTTGGGTCCCCCCGATGTCCCCCCACCGTCCCTGCAGACCCTGAATTTCCCTGGCTCTCCTTGTCTCCATCCCCACCCTGGGCCCTGCAGGCACAGGGCTTGCAGGTGAAACTGGGTGCAGTGGGACTGGGGGGAACAGAAGGGATTTTCCCCCTCAGACGGGGGGCAGCCCTAGGTTGGGGGGTCTGGGGACACCCGTGTGCCTCCCCCAGCCCCACAGGGGCCAATCCTGAGCAACCCTTTGCTCTCCTTGCCCAGGCACTCTTGGCAGGAACCCAAAATGATGTGCAGGAGGTGAGTGGGCCGGGGGGACTGGAGGGCATCCAGTCTGGGAACTGGGGGACACTTTGGTCCCCCCATCCCTCGCTGGCACCGGGGACATCCCAGTGACCAGCCAGGGCTCCTGGTCTCTCTCCAGATTGATTTAGTGGACGTTGGGATCCTGGAGACGGCTCAGGTTGGTACCAGGCGTTCTGCCTGAGTCAGGTCTTTCCCTCACATGGCCATGACACTCCAGGCCATCCCAGTCTGCCCCACTATACCCCAGTGCACCTTCCCCAAGGATCCCATTTCTTCCCCCAGGCTCCCAAAACATCCCACTGCCCCAGTGTGTCTCTAACCGTGTCTTTGTCCCCAGCCCCCTGTGGTTGAGGAGGAGTTTCTTCTTGTTAAGAAACTCTTGGCTGCACTCAGGATTCGCTGAGGTGAGCATTGCCTGCAGGGAGAGGGGGCAGGACAGGGCCCCTCTCTTGTTGCAGTGGCCTTTGGGGGGATGATTTGGGCTCTGTCTTTCAGGACTGGTGGTGACACCTCTACCCTCTCCCCCTCCAGTGGCATGAGGAGATGATCATCCCTGGAAGAACCCCATGATTTCCCTCAGAGCCCAGGACCATTTCCCCTGAATGATCAATAAATCCTTGCAGCAAAGCTATTCTGTTTGATCTTGTGTGTGTGTGTTCCATCTCCACGTGTGTGTTTTCCCATCTCCATGTGTGTGTGTTGCCATCTCCACGTGTGTGTTCCCATCTCAACATGTGTGTTCCCATCTCCATGTGTGTGTTCCCATCTCTGTGCCTGCGTTCCCATGTCCATGTCCCCTCCTTCTCCAGCCCCTGTACACACGGTGCCTCTCTTGTCGCACCCCTGCCATGAGCAGAGAGGCTCAGGGGACTCCTGGGGCTCTCTGCACACGAGATCCCCTTCACCCCCTCCATGTGCATCCTGAGCCGTGCAGGGTGGAGCATCATGGAATGTCCCTACTTGGGGCTGGGACAGGCAGGGGGGACACGGGGCAGCCCCTGGAGCACCTGGACCTCCCCTGTGCTCTGGGAGGGATGGAAGGTGGATCAAAGGAGCCAGCGGGGGTCAAATGCCCCCAGATCTCAAGGGCCAGGTTCGGGCTGAAGGGATGGAGAGCAGCCCTGCATCCAAGGCCATGGGGACAGTGGGGAATGAAAAGCAGGATGGGAGCCAGCAGTGGGAGCTCACAGCCCACAACCCCCCACGTCCTGGGCTCAACCCACAGTGTGGGCAGCAGGGGAGGGGGGTTCTGCCCCTCTGCTCCGCTCAGCTGAGACCCCTCCTGCAGTGCTGCCTCCAGCTCTGGGCTCCTCTGGCTGTCTGCAACGCACCTGCCCGCAATGGCAATGGCTTGGGGGGATTCCCCTGCCAGCCCTGGCATCTCCTGCAGCTCCATGGGCTCCTCAGCACAGCAAAGACACGCACCTCTTGGGGCACTTCCAGAGGAGGCCACCAAGGGGATCCCAGGGCTGCAGGACCTCTCGGATGGAGACAGGCTGAGAGAGTGGGGGCTCTTCAGCCTGCAGAAGAAAAGGCTGTGGGGAGACCTCCTTGGGGCCTTCCAGGACTTCAAGGCAGCTTCTTAGAAACATGTGGGCAAAGGGTTCAGTATTTGCCTGTCAAAATAGGACAGGGGCTGAGGGGGCTAAACTGGAAAAAAACTAGAGATAAAGAAGAAATATTTTACAGTGAGAATGCTGAAACACAGGAATACATTTGCAGGGAGGTGGTGCATGCCCCATCCCTGCAAACATTCAAGGCCAGGTTGGATGGGGCTCTGAGCAAGGTGATCTAGGGAAGATGTCTCTATTCCCCCTCCAGAGGATCACCTGCCCTGTGCTCTTGGCTACCAGAGTGATGGGCAGCTCTCAAAGGATGCAAGTGCCCAGAGAGCAGAGGGAACACACAGGACCTCTGTTAGCAGGGACATCTTCAGGTGAGATGGGAAGAGTTTGGATCCACACGCTCAGGCTCCACTGTTTTGCCTCTCTGTGGTTGCACACAACGTTTGGAAGAGACTGATAACCAGGAGGTGCCCCAGTGTCACAGGGTCCCCTTGGTGACAGGAGGTCATGAAGTGTCCCATGGACTTGTGGGTGTGGAGTTATTTGAGGTGTTCTCTGACCCAATCTTCCTTGAGCAAGGCAAGGTCTTCCTTTCAACATTCCTCTATCCAGGTCTCCCGGACCAGAGATCCCTGAGTTCTGGTCTCAGTGAGCTGTCCTTGGTCCCAAAGGTGTTCAGTAACTCTACCTTCTCTGCATCCTTGCCATGAGCAGAGCGGCTCAGGGGGTTCCTGGTGGTCTCGGCACACCAGATCCCCCTCACACTCTTAAGGGAACTTCCCAGGCTCACCATTCCCAAGACTCCCTGGTAGTCACTCTCCCACCGGCCCAGACTGGCACTGCTGACCCTCAGGCCCCTTCCCAGCAGCAGCAGCTCCAGTGACCCAACGGATCCCCTGTGACTCCCCACACCCCCACTCTCACAGTCAGACCAGGTTTCCTCACTGCTTCCACCCCAGCTTTCCCATGGAAGTCCCTGATATCTAAAAACAGGAAAACAATTTCTTTCTTTTGAAGAGACACAAAACAGGCTGAGCTGGTGCCTCGAGGAAGGACCCCCAACAAAAAACTCCTTGGGGTTTTATCTCCTCACAGTCCAGGCACACAAAACGCTCTTCCTGCTGAGTCCTGGGCTCCTGCCCTGTCTCCAAGTGTCCTCTCCCTTGGCTGCTCCAGGGTGGGCAGTTCACGGCCTTTTGTCTGAGGCCCCTCACCCAGAGCTCATCCCACAGCTCCAACTGCAGCTGCTCCCTGAGCCACCTGCACCCACGGGATTCCTCAGCCCTGGGCACCACGAGGCCCCCACAGTGTCCCAGGGTCCCTTTGGTTCCCTGAGCCCCCACAGTGTCCCAGGGTCCCTTTGGTTCCCTGAGCCCCCACAGTGTCCCAGGGTCCCTTTGGTTCCCTGAGCCCCCACAGTGTCACAGGGTCCCTTTGGTTCCATGACCCCCACAGTGTCCCAGGGTCCCTTTGGTTCCATCAGGTTCTGGCACCAAAAACTGGGAAACAAACTCTCCAACCAGCTTTTTGGGTTAGAAAGCCCACATGACTTCATTCAGTGTGCTGGGTGCATGAAGGTAGCTCCATAAAGCATGCACACCCACCAACCTCACAGACCACTTTATCACCATCATCATGGCCGGGCTTCACCAACGAAGATTTGGGAAGGGCTCTACCTACATTTGCTACAAGCACGCTGGTGGCTAAAGAGGCCAATGCGAGATAGACAAGATGGGTTGCAAAAGGCACAGCAGAAAGACTCCTGGGATGGGATCGGCAAGACATGATTCTTTCTTTCCAGTTATGATGATCAATATGGCCAAGGCTGAGATGTTGTTTCAGGCAGTCCTTGTATCTCCTCTTCTGGGCTCCTCTCTCGCGGCAGCCGGTGGCAAGTTCACCATAAAGCAGGACCTTCGGTAGGCGGTGGTTGGTCCTTCATCCTGGAGAGGTGCCCTCCTCAGCTCATCTGTGTTCTCAGCAACATGGCCTCAATGTTTGTGCCTGCTACCTCTTCTAGAACAGACGTATTGGTCCCATCATCTGACAGGGGATGTTTAGGATTGTGCGGAGACAGCGTTGATGGAAGCGTTCGAGGAGCCGCAGGTGGTGGCGGTGGATGACCCACGATTCAGATCCGTAGAAGAGAGCAGACAGCACTATGGCTCTGTAAACACTGATCTTGGTACTTTTCTTCAGGTCTTTATTTCACCAGACTCTTTGATGGAGTCTTCCGGAAGCTCTCGATGCCTTTACTAACCTGTTGTCTGTCTCTCCGTCAATCTCACCGTCCGAGGAGATGAGGCCCCCCAGGTAATTAAACTGCTGGACTTATTTGAGCTCTGATTGGCCAATGGTGGTGTGGGGGTGATGGAAGCCTTCCTGAGGTGCTGGTTGATAGAGAACTTGTGTCTTCTTCAAGCTGACGCCCAGCGAAAAGAGCTCAGCATACTCAGTACAGCAGGATGTTAAACGCTGCAGAGCTGCCACTGTGTGAGCCACGAGGGCGACTGCGGCAGCGTAAAACAGCTCCCGGACAAGATGGTTTAATGTCTTAGTGTGGGCCTTTAGTCGCCTTAGGTTGAAAAGGCTTCCAGGGGTACGATATGCGATGTAGATCACACCTTCCTCATCGAGGTCTGCCGTGGTCCTTTGGAGCATCCTGCTGGAAAAGATCGTGAATATGGTTGATAAGAGAATGCTGTCTTGTTTTGCACCATCATAAATAATAACTTATGGCTAAATACCCTTGGGAAATGGAAATGGCTTTCATGGGCACTTCATTGCACACTGTTTCTGCCACTGCTCAGGGCCAAGAGTCCTTTCCCTTCTCCAGTGTGGGCTTCCACGTGTGGCAGAGAGTTCCCCGGGAACTTCTGCTGCAGGAGTCCTTCCACAGGAGCAGTCCTTAAGGAATCGATCCAGTGGAGGTGCTTGTGGTAATGCAGTTCCCCAGGAAATGACAAAGAAAGGAAAGAGAGAACACTGCTCAAATTACTTCAGGATTTGTGTCTTTTCTGTTGAAATTTTTAAGGCAGTAGAAAAGAATGTACAGATGTCATTTTTTAGCTACTCTAGATAATTATGCATTTCAAAACTCAGGTACCACTTGGGGATCTGTGAGGAGGGACTGCTCAGCTCCCAGCTCTCCCAGTAGGAGAGTTCCCAGTTGCGGGTGGGAGGGCAGCTGTGTGCATTCTCTCCAATGGCAATCTGAACCTGCCCCTTGAATCCGGCTCACCAAGAAGTGGCATCCAAACACATTTGCCCCAGGACTGTGGTGCCTGTACGGCCAAGCCTGCACAGACACGCTCTGAGTCTGACTATTGCCAGGGAGTCATCTTTGTTAGGAAGCAAGCACAGTTTTGATGTGGGCAAACAAGTCCTTTTTAGCTGTTTTCCCAGCTCTTTGGTCCACCCAAAAATCATTGCAAAGGCAACATCTAAGTGTTCCACTGGGGAAAGTTGAGCGGCCCAGAGCTGCAGCCATGGGAAGAACGTGGGAGAGTGCGAGAGCTCAACCTGTGGGGAGAAAATGAGAGTCAAGGAGTCAAGAGATACCAAGAACTGTGCGACTGGGAACACGATATTTCCCAAGAGCTTTCCCAAGAGGAAGACTCCACTGGCAAAGAGTTTTTCGCCTGCGAAGACTACACACCCTCAGCATTATCCCGATGGGAAATTAACAGCGACAGAGAGCTCACACTCTACCAAAGGCACTCTTTAGGCTCAGTGGATTCTTTCAGTCAGTGTCAGATTCTAACAGAAATACCCAATTCTAGTCTTCATAAAACCACAAGAGGGTTTCACTCACAGGAGTCGTTCCGAGAATCAGAAACAGGAACAGAACAAAGGAGAAAGGAGTCCAAGAAAAAAAAAGAAAACCGAGGCTGAAGTCTATGAAGACAGGTATTTCCATGCCAAAATGATTCTTGCATTCCATCCTCTCTTGCTGAATGTAAGGCCCAATGCAAAAAAAAAGAAAAACCCAAAAAAACTCTGGGTACCTCCAGGACAGTTTGTTGTCTTTGAGAGGTCATTTCTCTGTCCTTCTTCTTTAGCTTGAGCTTCAGTTTCTGCACCAAGAACAACATTAGTCATTGCCTCTTGACTCACTGTTTCCATTCCAAGGGTTGCTTTTCAGGAACTCTCTCTTCTCACCCAAGTGCCTGATGAATCTGCTCCATTTCTGGAGTTGAAGAAAAGACTGGAGGAGAGTTCTCACTTGGAAGAAAATCCTTATCTCCACTGAACAGCAAAACAAGGAAAGGGAACGTTCTAAGAAACATATGAATCCAACTGAAAGACTCCAAGCGCTGTCCATGCACCTCCAGCAGCAGTGAGGTCAGGCAGGAGGCTGGGTTTAAAAGGCCCCCCAGCACAGTCCACCTCAATCTAAGCCCTTGTCTTGAACACTGACATCTTGGGATGTTATTTTAGAGCGAGATGGGCAAGCACATTCAAGTGGAGCAGTTTCAGCTTTCTTTGTGCCCTGGGCAGAGCTACAATCTTTGCAGCACTAAGTGCTGTGTCATCCCTTGGTTAGGGTGAGGATGTTGGCTCCTGCAGCAGACTCTGTTCTCCTGGGGGGCTTCTCTTCAGAGGCAGGCTCTAAAAAGGGACTGAAACAGCATCTGCAAACCCCTGCAAACGGGGTTGGAGCCAGCTGGTGTGGTGGAAGGTGTCCCTGCCCAGGTGTTCTGATCCCATTAGGGAGAGATGCCTCAGCCCGAATTAAGTTGTAAATGAGACCATTTGCCCACAACAGGCAGATTTTACTTAATACAGATTTTATTTAACAATAAATGTGAGTTAAAGAGATAGGTAGAGGGAATGGGTACTTAAATGGCATATACAGGATACCTTCCAGTCTTTTGTCTTTTCTTGTCTCTAATTCCTATAGTCTAACTGTAAACATCTATCTACGTGCCCTAGAAATATAGTAATTATTATTATATGTAAATAGAGTATATCTATCTTATGTAACTCTATCTTCGAAATAAATCTAAATACTATAACTACATGTTATATTAATTATAATTAAATTACTTAATTACTTAACTAGCCTATTTACTTAATTAAAATAGTTAATTGACTTACGGCATATTTGTTTTGTTGGCAAAAATCCTGTATGTTTTTATCCTGCTGGGAGTTTCTGGAAGCGAAATATCCTGTCTTGCTCATTCCCTGCAGGAGAAGTCAGGCATTGGAATCAGTGTCTCAGGTGGGTGGTGGTGTCAGTGTCTGTGTTGGAAGCACTGCAGAGGTGTCCGGACCCGCCTGGCGCTGGAGCGGGGCTTAATCCTGGGGCTGTCCCGCCGTGCAGGAGCGGAACAGCCTGCGCAGAGCCCCGAGCGCCCGCCTGAAGCGGGAGAGACGTTTGGTGGGGACAGGCAGCTGCCTGCTGAGGGCCTGGGCCTCCAGCTGGGGCGGCGAGGGGCTGGGGGGCAACAGGGGCTGCGTGGGGCAGGGACCGGGCTCTGTGTCCCTGCCCATGGCACCTGCTCGTCGAAGGCAGGAGAAACTTCAGTCCCTCCAGGGGACAGGGCTTCCAGCTGGGGAGGTGAGGCGCAGAGCGGCACTTGTGTGCACGGGGCAGGTGCCCGACTCTCAGCCCATGCCTGCCGAGGGAAGGGCACTGGGAACCCCTCTGCTGCAAGAATTCTCAGCCTGTCTTCTGTGCCTTGTCCTTCCTTGGGACAGCTCCAGCATACTCAATTCTTCCCACTCGTCCTCCTCCGGGAGCAAGGGTTTGACCAGTCTGCCAGTGTCAGCTCTCTGTCACTGTCATCTTCCCATCGGGACAGCTAGGAGGGTGTGTAGTCTTCCCAGTCGGAAAAGTCCTGGTCCAAGGAGTCTTCATCCTGGCCCAGGTCTTGGGCAATGGAGTCCTCCCAATCGGACAGGAGTTCTTGGTAGTTACTGAATTATTTTTGGGGCTGCCCTTTCATGCTGCATTCTTCCAAGTCAGTCACTTCGGGGAGCTACTGCCTTTTCTGTGGCATTGCTCTTCCTCTCTGGAGTCCTCCCTGTTGGACAGTACTTTTTGCCTCTTGAGTTCTTGGGATTGCTCTTCCTCGCTGTATTCTTCCCTGACAGACAGTTCTTCGTTCCTGTTCACTTCTTGGGACATCTCTTCCTCGCTGTATTCTTCCTGGTCGGGCAGCTTTTAGTAGCTACTGCCTTCACCTTTGGACTGCTATTCCTCACTGTGTCCTCCCAGTCGGACACTTCTTGGTAGCTCTTCGCTCCATGGGACAGCTCTTCCTCATCGTATTCTTCCCAGTCAGACACTTGGCCTCTACTCTCTTCTCCTTGGGACTGCTCCTGCTCGATGTTTTCTTCCCAGTCACAAACTTCTTGGTAGCTCTTCA
>NW_024105149.1:45807-73052 GCF_003945595.2 Pipra filicauda | reverse complement strand
TTAATATTTCCTTTTATTTCTGGTATTTCCTTTAATTTTCGATCTGTTCCTTAATTTTTGGTATTTCCTTTAATTTTTGATATTTTCTTTTAATTTTTGATATTTCTTTTAATTTCTGGTATTTCCTGTAATCTTTGGTATTTCCTTTATTTTCTGATATTTCCTTTTAATTTCTGGTATTTCCTTTAATTTGTGATATTTTCTTTAATTTTTAGTATTTACTTTAATTTTTGGTATTTTCTCTACTTTCTAGTATTTCCTTTAATTTCGGTATTTCCTTCAACTTTTTATATTTCCTTTAATTTTTGATATTTCCTTTAATTGTTGATATTTCCTTTAATTTCTGGTATTTCCTTTAATTTTTTTTATTTCCTTTGATTTCTGGCATTTCTCTTAATTTTTTTTATTTCCTTTAATTTTTGACATTTTTTTAATTTTTTAATATTTCCTTTAATTTTTTCTATTTCCTTTGATTTTTGATATTTCCTTTTATTTCTGGCATTTCTCCTAATTTTTGATATTTCCTTTAGTTTTTGATATTTCCTTTAATTTTTGATATTTCCTTTTATTTCTGGCATTTCTCCTAATTTTTGATATTTCCTTTAGTTTTTGATATTTCCTTTAATTTTTGATATTTCCTTTAATTTCTGGCATTTCTCTTAATTTTTGATATTTCCTTTAATTTCTGGCATTTCTCTTAATTTTTGATATTTCCTTTAATTTTTGATATTTCCTTTTATTTCAGATATTTCTTTTAGTTTTTGATATTTCCTTAATTTTCTGGCATTTTCTTTAATGTTTGCTATTTTCTTTACATTTTTATTTTTCCTTTAATTTCTGGTATTTCCTTTAATTTTTGATATTTCCTTTTATTTCAGGAATTTCCTTTAGTTTTTGATATTTCCTTAAATTTCTGGCATTTCTCTTAATTTTTGGTATTTCCTTTAAATTTTGATCTTTCCTTTAATGTTTTCTATTTCCTTTAAATTTTTATATTTCCTTTAATTTCTGATATCTCCTTTAATTTTTGATATTTCTTTTAACTTTTGATATTTCCTTTAATATTTCATATTTCCTTTAATTTCTGGTATTTCCTTTAATTTTTGATCTGTTTTTAATTTTTGATCTTTCCTTTAATTTCTGATCTTTCCTTTAATTTCTGATCTTTCCTTTAATGTTTTTATTTCCTTTAATGGCTGGTATTTCCCTGGCAGCCCCCGCTGTCCCTGGATATCTCAGGGCTGGTTCCTGCTGTGTCCCAGCCCCTCTGTCCCCCCCCCAGCCCAGGCCAGGAAAACGTTCCGGCTCCTCCCTGCGGAATGAATTCCATGCCCTGGGAATCATTTCTCAGCCTGGGCCACCCTCCAGCTCGTGGCAGTTATTGAATTAAACTGGAATTCTTCGGGGCTGAAGGGAGACTGAGCAAACAGGCTCGTGAAGGAATTCAAGAGCTCGTCAGAAACTCCTCGTGCCTTGTTCAAATTCTTACATTTGGATGATTCAAAGCACGACAAAATGCCATTTCTTGTCCTGCTGGATTGGCAGGAGAATCCCAGCGCTGATTCGGGAACTGGGAGGCACAAAGGCCGGAAAAATGAGATTATTGTGGGGTTTTCCAGCTTGGGAAAGGGAACCGAGTCTCCTTGAAAGGAAAACCCCAGCGGCTGGAAGGATGAAGGGAAAATCCAGGAAGGTTGAAGGGAAAATCCTGCAGGGCTAAAGTGAAAATTCTGGAGGGCTGAAGGGAAAATCCAGGAAGGCTGAAGGGAAAATCCAGGAAGGCTAAAGTGAAAATCCTGGAGGGCTGAAGGGAAAATGCTGGAAAGTCGAAGGGAAAATCTTGGAAGGTTGAAGTGAAAATCCTGGAAGGTTGAAGGGAAAATTCTGGAGGGTTGAAGGGAAAATCCTGGAAGGTTGAAGGGAAAATCCAGGAAGGTTAAAGTGAAAATTCTGGAGGGCTGAAGGGAAAATGCTGGAAAGTCGAAGGGAAAATCTTGGAAAGTTGAAGTGAAAATCCTGGAAGGTTGAAGGGAAAATTCTGGAGGGTTGAAGGGAAATCTTGGAAGGTTGAAGGGAAAATCCTGCAGGACTGAAGGGAAAATCCTGGAGGGTTGAAGGGAAAATCCGGGAAGGTTGAAGGGAAAATCCGGGAAGGTTGAAGGGAAAATCCGGGAAGGTTGAAGGGAAAATCCAAGAAGGCTAAAGTGAAAATTCTGGAGGGTTGAAGGGAAAATCCTGGAAGGATGAAAGGAAAATGCTGGAAGGTTGAAGGGAAAATGCTGGAAGGTTGAAGGGAAAATCTTGGAAGTTTGAAGCAGAAATCCTGGAAGGTTGAAGGGAAAATCCTGAGTGCAGCTGGAGGGTAACACAATTATATTTTCCTTTATAACCAGAGATGGATTTAATTCCCAGTAAACACCTCATTCCCATTTCTTTCTTAATTCTTCTAAAATACAGCCATGTTCTAAATTTCCCAGGAAATGGAGCCCAGGGATAAATGGATTCCAACCCCACCAGCTCCACTGGATCTCCAGCTCTGATTTATCCCGGCCAGCCCAGAACGGCAATTATTTGAAAATATTCCTTATGGTTCCCATGGAATGCAGCAAATTGGATCACAGAATCCTGGAATGGTTTGGGTTGGAGAGGAACTTAAAGATGATCCCATGGGATCATCCTGCCATGGGCAGGGACACCTTCTAGTATCCCAGGTTGCTCCAACCCGGCCTTGGACACTTCCAGGGATCCGGGGGCAGCCACAGCTTCTCTGGGAATTCTATTCCAGGGTCTCCCCACCCTTCCAGGGAAGGGTTTCCCTTCCATATTTACTTTCTCCTCTCTCCTCTGTGGCATGTCCCCATTTTTCCTCCTGTTTCTGGATTTCCATAACTCGCTCCTGAGAAAATCGACGACTCCCCGTAGGCCAGACCAGTGACAACAGTGGGAAATGTTCAGATCCCGAAGTTTAAGGCCCTCAAAGATATTTACAACAACGTTTAAGGCCCTCAGAGATATTCCCATGACCCATCTCCTTGGAATTCCAGAAAGCAGCTGAAGGGAAGGTCCCCCCAGTGACTTGGATGCTGTGGGACCACGTGTGGTGCTGGATTTGTCACCCTGTCCCCCAGCAGCTCCTCGTCCCTGAGGTCTCTTCCAACCACTTCCAAGACAATGCCAGCCTGGATCGTTCTCCTTGATTTACCCCACCTGTGCAAGGATTTTGCAAAAGGAATCGTGGAATTTCCTGCTTTGGAAGAGACCCACGAGGCCCATCAAAGCCCAACTCCTGGCCCTGCACAGACACTCCAACCATCCCACCGCGTCCCCGAGAGCCTTTTCCAAACTCCCCGCGTATTCCAGATGAGTTGAATGTCTGGAATGGGTTGGAGGTCTGGAATAGTCTGAGGAATTTGGGCAAAGCTGCTCCCTTGGGTGAGCAGAAGTGGGATCTAAATCTCCCCTCTCCTGCTGGTATTTTTAATCCTTGGAACATTAAAAGCTAAAAATGAACCAGGAGAGAGCAGAGGACGTGGAGTGGGAATGTTCTCAGTCCAGCCAAGCCTTCAGGCCACCAAAGTGGCCTCCAGCTGCTGGAGGGACATGGGAATGATGCAGGGACTGAGCTGCTCCAGGCTGGCCCAGGATTTTCCCAAGGCTGGAATTTTGGGTTGGCAGGGCTAAATCCATGCTATCTGAAGGATGGTGAACCCGAGGAAGCAACCTGGGGTAAAGCCAAGGGCTTCTTGCTTTGTTGAATCCTCCCTGGGCTGTTTTCTCTCTTAAAACAAAAAGTCTCCACCTGGGAAGGGGCAAAAAAACCCGGAGACTTTCAAACCTCAGCAGCAACCAGGGAAGAAAACACAGTGGCAGGGAAACACATCCCTGCTCCCTAAATAAAATCCAGGAAGGCTAAAGTGAAAATTCTGGAGGGTTGAAGGGAAAATCCTGAGTGCAGCTGGAGGATAACACAATTGTATTTTCCTTTTTAACCAGAGATGGATTTAATTCCCAGTAAACACCTCATTCCTATTTCTTTCTAAATTCTTCTAAATACAGCCATGTTCTAAATTTCCCAGGAAATGGAGCCCAGGGACTGGGCAGGATTGCAGGATTCACCTCCATCCCCTGAGTGGTGGCCTGGAAAATAAAGGCTGGACACGATTCCAGCGTGGGGAAAACTGGAATGCTTTGTTGAACAGCAGAACACAATTTTAAAGGCATCTGGGGCTGGCCATGTTAATGAAGGGGTCAACCTGTGTTAATTGGGGAGTTACACGAGTTTTTACTGCAATTTCCAAAGAGTTGATTTTTTCTTCAAGCGGGATTAGGTGGGGGATAGAGGGATTGCAGGGCTTTAGACATGGTTTGAACAATCATCTCTAAAAAGTCCTTTCTTAATTCTGCTTGGAGCCAGGTTCATATCTCGGGGTTGCACATCAACAGGTCTCAGGACAAGGGGCCAAATTCCTTCAGATCACGAGATGTTTGTCAGCCCTTGTTTTCCAAGGTTTGGGATTCAAATTTACCGAGCCTCCTTTGGCTGAGAGTTGATCTTTGTCCCCTTCACCCCTGGGCTGCTCCTTCAGAGAAACAAGATTCCTCCTGCTTTCAATCCCTCATTTTCTCCCTCTTCATCCGAGCTGACACTAATGCAGGGATGCCTGGAGCAGGGAAAATGGGTGTTCCCTCCCCAAACAGCTGAGGGAGAGATGGATCCCACTAATGGAGTTTTGCTGTTGTTTTCTCTGGGATTTCCCATCCATCAGTCGCCTCTTGGCCCCGCTGGAAAAGCTGGAGTTCAGTTCTCCCTCTCCCATCTCCATTAACTCTCATTTCCAGCCTGTTTTTAAGCTGCAGTTGGGCTTTTTTCAGCACCACTTCTCCGGATCCTGATGCTTCTTGGGGGAGCAGCACCCCAGGGCCGGATGTTTTGGAGTCAGGAATGTGGGATGAGGCCGTGGGAGAGAGCAGGAACTGGCTTTGGGTCCCCTCAGGTTGTGGTGGTTTGAAAAAACCAGGAATTTAAAAAAAAAAAAACAAACCCTAACTTTAAAAGGTTTGTGTTACAATTTGTTCTAATGTGAGAGAGAAGAGGTTTTCAGACACACACACAACTTGGTATAGGGGGAGGGGAATATATATTACAATTTATTATTAACATATATATGTATATACACATGTAACAGCTTAACCATCTCTTCTACGGTGAAATAAAATATATATCTAGATCATCTCTCCTTTCCTTCAAAAAAAGAGTCCAGAAAGAAAGGAGAGGAAGTCTTTTCTTTTTCACTTTCAGGCCACAGCTCTTCCAAATTCATTTCTGCCTCTCTTGGAAGTGTCTCTTATATTTTTAAGGCAGCAGTTTTGATTTGTTGCAGCTACAATTCTTCTTTCTTCTAAGGTTGCAACCCTGTTCATCCAGATGTGATCCAGAACCTTCCATGGAATCTGTGGCAGGAGGGACTTGGTGTTTATTTCTGAGGGGAATTTGGGGTGATTTCTGCTTTTTTTATCTGGTCCTGAAGCCAAACATCGTTTTCCTGCTCTGTCCCCACCTCTGATTCTCCCTGAGGGAGCTGTGGCTGCTCCTGACTGGAGAAAAACCCTCTCCCAGGGTTGTCACCTCTTGTGTCCTCTCTGGTCACCACATGTCCCAGGGAAGTTCTCAGGACCCCCCTCCTGGCACTGCCCCCTGTTTGCCCACAATCCCCTCTCCTTGTTCCCCCAGGAGAAGTTGATTGGACTTTAAAGTTGCTTTGCTTTATTTTTTCTCACGTTGACCTTGAGACCCCGCTTGGAGAACTGTGTCCAGCTCTGGAATCCTCAGCACAAAAGAGGTGTGGACACCACAGAGATGCTCCAAGGGTGGAGCCCCTCTGGAGGCAGGCTGGGAGAGCTGGGGGGGTTCCCCTGGAGAAGAGAAGGCTCCAGGGAGAACTGAGAGCCCCTTGCAGGGCCTAAAGGGGCTCCAGGAGAGCTGGAGAGGGATTGGGGACAAGGCCTGGAGGGACAGGACACAGGGAATGGCTTCCCACTGCCAGAGGGCAGGGAGAGATGGGAGATTGGGAAGGAATTCCTGGCTGGGAGGGTGGGGAGGAGCTGGACTGGAATTCCCAGAGAAGCTGGTGTGGAGATGGATGGAGATCTGAACATATGTAAGGACACAGATCTGCTGGGATGGGTCCAGAGGAGGCTCCAGGATGGTCAGAGGATGGAGCAGCTCTGCTGGGAGGAAAGGCTGGGAGAGCTGGGATTGTTCAGCTTGGAGAAGAGAAGTTTTGGGGTTTTCTAACTGTGGCCTTCCAGGACCTGAGGGATCTCCCAGAAAGATGGAGAGAGACTGTGGACAAGGGATGGAGGGACAGGACCAGGGAATGGCTTTCAACTGGCAGAGGGTGGGGTTAGATGGGATATTGGGAAGGAATTGCTGGCTGGGAGGGTGGGGAGGGGCTGGAATAGAATTCCCAGAGAAGTTGTGGCTGCCCCTGGATCCCTGGAAGTGTCCAAGGCCAGGTTGGAGCAACCTGGGCCAGTGGAAGGTGTCCAATGAGATAACTTTCTATGATTCTATGACTCTACCACCTCCTGGGCAACCTGTGCAATGTTTTACCACCCTCTGTGCATCAAATTCTTCCTTAATCTAGTCTAGTCTAATCTCATTTAATCTAATCTCATCTAATCTCATTTTATCTAATCCAAACAGACCCTCTTTTAGTCCAAAACCATTCCCTCTTGTACTAATGCCACAGGCCCTGCTAAAAACTTCGTCCCCCTCCATTATTTCACCTCTAAAATCTGCTTTTTTTTTTTTTTAAAGTTGTTTCACAGTCAGAACCAACCTTGGACCTTTTCCATTCTCCTTCCCTGCAGCGCTGCAGAAATGCTGGAGGCCACAGGGCCCCAATCCAAGGTCTGCTAATTCCAGCTCCCAAAAATGCCAGAGGGGTTTTAGATCAGCCAGGCTGTTCCCAAGGAACATCTCCCGTGGTAACCAGGACGTCCAGATGAAACCATCAGCATTTGGCCAACTCTGGGCTCCTTCCCCTGCTAAAGGGTAGGTCAGAATTTGCATCAAAATCCCTTTTTAAGGTCAGCAAATCCACGGAATTATTGAGATGACTAAAACTCAGCTGGCAGGGCCGGAATCTGGGGGAGATTTGTGTGTCTTTGTGTTGGGGCCAACCTTGTGCATTATCCCAAAATCCAGGGCAGAATGAAACCTTTCAGAGGATTTAATTTGAGCCACGGTGAGATAAGGGGCAGTGTCACAGTGATGGTTTCTTGCAGTTGGTTTAATTTAAAAAATTGCTTCCTAAGGGTGGAAAATTCCTCCAGTTGTCAGGAATCACCAGATAAAGCAAAATATATCATTTCCTTTGCTGTTCTCTGCTTTCTCTTCTTCTCATTTTCTCCCTCTTCTATCACTTCTATAAAGTGTTGGAATTGGCTTCTCTTTGCAGCTGTGGAGACAAAAATGACCTTAGACTTGCTCTGAAAAAGAAGAGGAACATGAGATTAATTCTGCTTTCCTGGGCTGAGCTCGTGGAAGCAGCACCAGAGTCTCACTGTATCAAAGATGATAAAAATCTGCCTCTTAATTATTTCCTTTTTTTTTGTATTTCTAACAGGAGCCACAGGAACTGTCTCATCATTCCAACACTTTATTTCCACTACGTGTCCTATAAATTCTGGGCCACTGAAAACGGGATGATCTTGGAGGGCTTTTCCAACCTCTGGGATTCTGGGATTTTGTGACTGTGAGGAACATGATAATCCAAAAGGGACAGAGTGATAAAAGCCACATCCAGGTGCTGTGGGATGTTCACATCCCTGCTGTGCTCTCCTGACCAAGCCAAGGTCATCCAACTGTCGTGGCTCAGCCACCCTGAGTGGGATATTGGATGATATAAAACCTAAGGATGGACATTCTGAGGATTCCCAGATAAACTAGACAGGCACCACAAAGACCAGAGAGGAGCAAGAGAACCCTCCAGCATGTGCAAGACTGAGCTGAAGTATTTTATTCCACACTGGAGACTCCAGACAAGCCTTCTGCAGGAAATCTGGAACACCCACATGTGCCTGCCTTTGCTTTGACACCCACACTGTCATTATTTTGGCAGGTGGGAGATGCTGAATCCTGTTTTTTACAGCCAGGAAAGGATCTCTCAGGATATAAAAGGCTTTTTCTCCTGCCTTCCCGCTGTAGCAGGGGATTAAAGGGAGAAAAGGTGGATTTGTTCCCTTTACTTTGAGCTCTCTGGGTGCTCTGGGTGCCCCCAGATCAATCCACAGGAGCTGCTTCACACCAGGCCTGGCAGCTGTCCCATAAAAGGACAAAAAACCCCAAACCCCAAGCCTCAAAAATGAGCCATCAAACTTCACATTTGATGTTCATCTTCCCAAAAAAGCCTCTGTGTTATTGAGAGAGGGCTGTTCCCTCTGGTCAGGCCCTGGTCACTGAGAAACCCAGGTGGCCACTTGGATGATAAACCCGGTTTAACAAAGCCAAGCCAGCCCTAGTGACCCACATTTCACATCCCAGCTCCTCACTGGTGGGTGAAAATCCATACCCAGTGTTATCCCTGTTCCCAGGGTTTAGGGAGGATCATCAGCTGCCCTCTGAGGGTGATTTTCCACCCACCTCACCCATCTCATGCAGAACAAACTGAGCAGAATCAGAGCCTAGAATTCCATAAAAAACTATCCTGGCACAGCAAGACCCTCTGCCTTGGCTCTGTGCACATCCCACTTTGGGGAAGTTCATTCTTTGGATTGCCTGAAGATTGACCAAAACTAACCTGGGCAGACTCTCCCTGTAAAGACTCAGCTCTGGAGAATCTCAGCTGCCCTGTGAGGGTGATTTTCCACCTACCTTGCTGATCTCATGTTGAACATGAACAAAATCAGGGCCTAGAATTCCATAAAAAACTACCCTGACCCTCTGCAGGATCCATTGCCTTGGCTCTGTGCACATCCCACTTTTGGGAAATTAATGCTTTGGATGACCTGAAGATTGAACCAAATCAACCTGGGCAGACTCTCCCTGTAAAGACTCAGCTCTGGAGAATCTCAGCTGCCCTGTGAGGATGATTTTCCACCCACCTCACC
Source organism: Pipra filicauda (assembly GCF_003945595.2). Taxonomy (NCBI): domain Eukaryota; kingdom Metazoa; phylum Chordata; class Aves; order Passeriformes; family Pipridae; genus Pipra; species Pipra filicauda. The sequence goes on along the minus strand of NW_024105149.1, from coordinate 63,938 downwards.
CATCTCATGCAGAACAAACTGAACATAATCAGGGCCTAGAATTCCATAAAAAACCATCCTGGCACCCTCTGCCTTGGCTCTGTGCACATCCCACCTTTGGGAAGTTGATGCTCTGGATTGCCTGAAGATTGAACCAAACTAACCTGGGCAGACTCTCCCTGTAAAGACTCAGCTCTGGAGAATCTCAGCTGCCCTGTGAGGGTGATTTTCCACCTGCCTTGCTGATCTCATGCTGAACATGAATACAGTCAGGACCTAGAATTCCATAAAAAACTACCCTGACCCTCTACACATCCCACTTTTGGGAAGTTCATGCTCTGGATTGCCTGAAGATTGACCAAAACCAACCTGGACAGACTCTCCCTGTAAAGACTCAGCTCTGGAGAATCTCAGCTGCCCTGTGAGGGTGATTTTCCACCTGCCTCACCCATCTCATGCTGAACTTGAGCACAATCAGGGCCTAGAATTCCATAAAAAACTACCCTGACCCTCTGCAGGATCCATTGCCTTGGCTCTGTGCACATCCCACTTTTGGGAAGTTCATGCTTTGGAAGGGGAAGGGCAGCCTAAGGATTCAACAAACCCAACTTGGACATGAAAGGCTTGGTCTAAAGATAAACTCAGCCTGCAAAGGCTCAGCTGTGGGGTTTGGAATGGGATAAGTTTACAAATGCTGTTGGAAATGGGACAGAGAAGCTGGAAAATCAGAGGTTTTGTCTCTGATTTTGGTGCTGCTGAGCTCAAAGTGCTGCAGAGCTGCTGCCTCTGCCATCAGCAGAGAGGGCAACTCCCCCCAGCTGGGATATTTGAATATTTAATATTACTTAATATCACATAAATATATTAAAATATAATATTTAATAGAATACAATACTAAATATAATATTTAATAGAATATAATATTTAATATAATATTTAATATAACATGGTATTTAATATAATATAAAATTTAACATAATACAATATTTAATATAATATAATATTTAATATAATATATATTCTGTAGCTGTCTCAGATACAGAGATGGGAATTGTGCTGAGGTTTAGCTGTAAAAGCACAGAGGGCCAAAAAAGTCAAATATAAACATTGTGCTTCAAATCCCACCTGGAATCCTGAATCCAGTGCTGGCACAGGAAGGACATGGAGCTGTTGGAGCAAATCCAGAGGAGGCTCCAAGAAGATCAGAGGGATGGAGCAGCTCTGCTGGGAGGACAAGGTTGGAATTGGGGTTGTCCAGCCTGGAGAGGAGAAGCTTTGGGGTGACCTGGATTGACCTTCCAGGACCTGAAGGAGCTGCAGGAAACATGGAGAGAGACTGGGGACAAGGGATGGAGGGACAGGACACAGGGAATGGCTTCCCACTGCCAGAGGGCAGGGAGAGGTGGGATAATGGGAAGGAATTCCTGGCTGGGAGGGTGGGGAGGCCCTGGAATAGAATTCCCAGAGAAGCTGTGGCTGCCCCTGGATCCCTGGAAGTGTCCAAGGCCAGGCTGGAGCAACCTGGAATAGTGGGAGGTGTCCCTGCCCATGGAAAAGAGTTGGAACTGGATGATCTTTGAGATCCCTTCCAACCCAAACCATTCCATGATTCTGGGATTCCATAATTACTGACGCCAGTCAGGGCTTAAACCACGGATCAAAGGGTGAAAAGGCCAATTTTCTCCTTAATTAAGGTGTTCCCTTCGATGGGAAAATCACCTGATGTGTCCAAGAGAAAGATTTAACTCCCCAATAAATGAAATTATGGAGCTGAGGGAGGTGCACTTTGGAAACCAGGAGCAGAACAATAATGAAGGTGAATTAACAAGAAAACCAAACCCCTCCATTGCTCCCCATAAGTTATATCCATATATTTCCTTAGGAACACACACAGGGAATTGTGTATGTGCTTATTTATGCCTCCTAAATCATAGAATCCAAACTCCCCAGGTGGGATTTCTGGGGGAAAAATAGTGATTTTTCACTTTCCTACCTCAATCCTGACTTATTTTTGAGTGACTGCGAATCTCCTCTAGGGCTGTACATCAAACTTTTCCCTGGCAAACAGAAAATATTTCATTTCTCCCCATTTTTCTTCTTCTTTTCACTGCCAGAGAGTTGAAACTTCTGGTTTGATGCCTCTTTTTTTTGCATTTTCATCAAAAATTGAAAACCACTTGCAGCAACAGGCTGAGGGGTTTTTTTTCCCTTCCAGGCTTTTCACTGGGAAGAAAAGAAAATGGGAAAGATTTTTGGGTTAAAAACCCAGGTTGTGTTTTAAGGAACAGCAAATTGTTTGGATTTAAGGGAGAGAAAAAAAAAATCAGGTTTAAAGACTGGAATGGTTGTTTTGGCACTCCTGGGAAGCTGCAGCCTCTGGGGGGTTTTTATCCATGGGATTGTGCTCCAAGGAAAGTCTGCTTTGATCCAGGTGAAGGGATACAATCCATGAGAAAACAGGAGGATTTGTGGGAATGAATTCCCAGAAAGCAAGAAATATATTATTATATAAATTATATAAATTATGTAAATTATATAAATTATGTGAATGCAGAGGAAAGGAACATAGAGAATCTGGCTGGAAAAACCCCTCTGGTTTTAGGGAATTGCTGATTCCTGAATTATTCCAGGGCAAAGCGTGGGAGATAGGGCTGGAATTGCATCCTGGCTCGGTAAGGTCACATTCCTGCTGGGAATGGGCTCATCCCACGGGAAGAACGAGCCTCCATCCCACCTTTAAAGGCTGGAGGAAAGGAAGGGAAGAACTGGGATCATGGAATCTTGGAACTGGGGTGGAATGGACCTGGAATCCTTCTCATTCCAACCTTGGCTTGCTCCAAACCCCACCTTTCTGATGGATATGAGGGAAAAGTCCCTTGGGAAAATGATTGGGAGAAAGGAAATAAAGAGAGATTTGGGGGCAGGGACAAGGAATTTACTTTGGAGCATCTCAGGAAACACAGAGGGAATAATTTGCGGCCTGAGGAACTTCCCATCCTTTCCCAAATTGCAGGGAAAATTGTCTGATCCCAAAAATCTCAGCTCTGTGAAAGCCAAGGATTGTCCTCTCCTCGATCCCAGTGAACAGGGAAATGTTGTATCTCCTGTGGGAGGAAGGAATTTGGGATCAACAGGGATGGGAATTTCGTCCTTTTAACTCTGATTTTTCCTAAAATATTCCCTTATTTTAAGGTGCAAAGGACACCCAGCTGGGAATTGTTCTCAGAAGTTGCTCTGGAATTGGTGCAGCCACTCCTGGCCCTGGAGAACCAGCCTGGAAAATTCACATCCAGGAGAAAATCCCTCCAGGATAAAATCTTTGCCACAATAACAACCCTTTGAAAAAAAAATATAAACAAGCAACACAACTATTGTTTCCTCCCCAAGTCCAATTAGGGATATTTATTATTATTATATTTATAGTATTATATGAATATAAATTATAATTATTATATTAATTATATTATTATATTAATTATATTATTATATTAATATAAATTATTATTATAATATTTATATTATTATTATATTTATTCTCCAATTAAGGATATTTATCTGCCTAAATACTCTGCTGTGAAGCGATTTTTGCATCAGAGTTTATTTTTAGTCTCCCTCTGCTCAACTTTGTTATTTCTGGGCAAGGAGTGGGACATTTGCAAGTATTTTAATGTGATTATTTAATTTTTTAAGTTTTTTTTATTTTAGGGCTTAAAGGGAGATTTTTTTGTTGTACCTTACATGTGGATTCCCAGCATTTTTCTTGGAATAGCAAACATTTCTAAGCTTAAACAGAGGAGCTTTGAGCAGCTTTGACATCTTTGTCTTTTGACAGCCCAACAAATTGCCTGCCAGGTTTTTTTTTTTGAGGTGCTTTGCCTGAAGCTCAGCCCTGCCTGGCAGGAATTGCTGCTCGTTATTCCCGGGGGGATGGGGATAATGTGGATCCCCCCGGGGGCTGCTGACAGAGCTGATTCCAAAATGGACCATTTGCAAGAGAAAGAACCACCAAAACCAGCAAGCAAAGGGCAGGATTTGGATAATTGGTGTATTTGGGATTTCCTGGGGAGTTCTGGGATTTAAATCAAGGAATTATCAGTGGTTGGTCCCTTCCCATGTGTTGCTTTATAAAATATTTGTTTTAATGGCACTTTGGGCTGTATTTGATCCATAAAGAATCCTGGAGTGATTTGGGTTGGAAGGGATTTAAATCCCATCCCATTCCACCCCCTGCCACGGCAGGGACACTTTCCACTAGCCCAGATTGCTCCAACCTGGCCTTGGACACTTCCAGAGATCCAGGGGCAGCCACAACTTCTCTGGGAATTCTATTCCAGGGCCTCCCCACCCTCCCAGCCAGGAATTCCTTCCCAATATCCCACCTAAATGGACCCTCCAGTCAGTGAAGTATCAGCAAAGTGTAAAATTGGGGTTTCTCTTGTTCCAAAATGCAGCTGCTGACAGAGCTGATTCCAAAATGGACCATTTGCAAGAGAAACAACCACCAAAACCAGCAAGCAAAGGGCAGGATTTGGATAATTTGTGTATTTGGGATTTCCTGGGGAGTTCTGGGATTTAAATCAGGGAATTATCTGGGGTTGGTCCCTTCCCATGTGTTGTTTTATAAAGTATTTGCTTTAATGGCACTGTGAGCTCTAGTTTTGATCAGTAAAGAGTGCTGGAGTGATTTGGGTTGTAAAGGATTTAAATCCCATCCCATTCCACCCCCTGCCATGGGCAGGGACACCTTCCACTAGCCCAGGTTGCTCCAACCCAACCTTGGACACTTCCAGGGATCCAGGGGCAGCCACAGCTTCTCTGGGAATTCCATCCCAGCCCCTCCCCATGCTCCCAGCCAGGAATTCCTTCCCAATATCCCATCTAACCCTGCCCTCTGGCAGTGGGAATCCATTCCCTATGTCCTGTCCCACCAAACCCTCATAAAAATGCATATTTCTCTTAAAAAACATCAAACCCCCCCAACTTCTCCTCTCCCTGTAAATGCCAAAAGCAGCTGAGAAATGGAGAAAGCACAAAAATGTCTTTTAGACCTTTTTATCCTTTATTTTCACATCCACATTTCCTTCTTTAAAGCTGACAAATCCCAGTCTCAACAGAAAGATTTGGCTGACAAGCAGGACTCGAATGGAAACCAAAAAGCAGGAGCAGGAAATGTGGAATAAACTCTTTATTTTTTTTTTTTTTTCTAATGAGGTTCTGTGAAAAGGAGACCCTGAGCCAGTTTGGTTTTGGTCTCATGCAAGGGGAGATTAAAAAAAAAATATCATCTTTGTTGTCAGAATAGAGAGCTGAGAGGATTTTACTGAGCCTTCCTGTTCCTTATCCCATATTTCCAGCAGCGTGGTCACAAGGGAAGGATTGTTTTTTATGCCCATTGGCACATGAATTGTGGATTTTAAGCAGGGAATTTCTTGACAATTCCCGGCTACTTGGAGCATCTTTTGTACTGGAATTCCAGGAGAATTTTCTCCTTCACCCACACACCCAATTTGGGGCCAGTTTAGTGGTGTCAGTGCAGTTTAGAAGGTGCTGGTTGATCCTTGGACTTGATGATCTCAGATGTCATTTCCAACCTTAAAGATTCCCGCATTTTCTGAAGGAATTTAAACATATTCTTTCCTTTCTCCCTGGGGTTGTTGGAAAGCTTTTTTTTCTCCCGACACAGAAATTCTGTCCCTGGATGCATTCCTGGCTGGGCGGGTGGGGGGGCCCTGGAATAGAAATTCCCAGAGACAGAACGAAGAGAAGACAGAGAAGCTGTGGCGGCCCCTGGATCCCTGGAAGTGTCCAGGCAGGTTGGGATCCCTGATCCAGTGGAAGGTGTCCCTGCCCATGGCAGGGGGTGGAATGGGATGGGATTTAAATCCCTTCCAACCCAAATCACTCCAGGATTCTTTATGGACCAAACCCAGAACTTACAGTGCCATTAAAACAAATACTTTAAAAAGCAACACATGGGAAGGGACCAACCCCAGATAATTCCCTGATTTAAATCCCAGAACTCCCCAGGAAATCCCAAATACACCAATTATCCAAATCCTGCCCTTTGCTTGCTGTTTTTGGTGGTTGTTTCTCTTGCAAATGGTCCATTTTGGAATCAGCTCTGTCAGCAGCTGCATTTTGGAACAAGAGAAACCCCAATTTTACACTTTGCTGATACTTCACTGCATGGAGGGTCCATTTAGGTGGGATATTGGGAAGGAATTCCTGTCTGGGAGGGTGGGGAGGCCCTGGAATAGAATTCCCAGAGAAACTGTGGCTGCCCCTGGATCCCTGGAAGTGTCCAAGGTCAGGTTGGAGCCACCTGGGTTGGTGGAAGCTGTCCCTGCCCATGGCAGGGGGTGGAAAAAGCTGATCTTAAGGCCTCTTCCATCCCAAATTATTCTATATATCTATAAATGCTTTACCTTCCCTTCCTATGCAGCTTCAAACAGGTTCATTATTCCAACTGCACAGGATAATAAACCTTTTCTAAAGTGGAATATATTCATTTAGTGTCTGTTCTGCTCATAAATCAGCCCTTGGTTCAGCACTTATTTTAACCACAGGAGCAAAACCCAAAAGCAAAGAGGAACTTAATGAAAGACCCCTCATCAAAGGTGCCTTTTATTATTTATTTTATTTTACTATTGAGATGAGGAAAGTCCTGGAGGGCAGAAGTGGGAATTGGGCACTTCCAGCTCTTGCTCTTGGAAACAAATCGCTGAACTCGGGCCTTTGAAGGGACTGAACCTCTGGGTCTCCTCTCCTTGATTTTTTGGGAAGCAGCTTTGATTCCTGAGGGCCTTCCAGGGCTTCTAATTCAGAATTCCTCCCTTGTGGTTCGGGGCAGACGGGGAATGTTCCGAATTTTTCCCTTTGGCTTGCAAACCAAACTCGAGGTGAAGTTTGGAAGGGTTTAGGGACAAAAGGCTGCCTTGTTAAACATCCCAAGCCATCCCTGGATCATTTAGCCCAGCCCTGCTCTCCCAGGGGACACACTAAAGGCCGGTGACAGCGAGAAATGAGGGCAGCAAAGGGAGAAAAATCAGGCCAGCAGAGCTCAGAGCCCCCGAATCAGCAGAAGCCCAAGGAGAAAGTGGAAGGTGAACGACCCAAATCGCTGCTCTGTGCTGAGTGAGGGGGCTGAAAGCAGCGTAATGAAGGACTGACTGGACAAAAAGGTGCTGCAGGGGGCAGGAAAAGCATCTGAGAGCTGTTGCTGGGCTGAAAGAGCTCGGGAAAGAACTCGAACTGCTCTGGGAATGGGCTCATTCCCGAGGATTCCCCGGGCAAAAGGACTGGGAGGTGACACAGAGGGCTGGAGGCAAAGGGGCAAAGTGTTTTTTTCCTGGACTCAAAGGAATGAGTCAGAAATCTTGGATAATCTTTAAGTTCCCCTCCAAAGAAGAAAGTCAATATGGAAGAAATCCTTCCCTGGAAGGGTAGGGAGACCCTGGCCCAGGTTGCCCAGAGAAGCTGTGGCTGTCCCTGGATCCCTGGAAGTGTCCAAGGCCAGGTTGGAGCAACCTGGGCTGGTGGAAGGTGTCCCTGCCCATGGCAGGGGGTGGAATGGGATCATTTTTAAGTTCCCCTCCAACTCAAACCATTCCAGGATTCTGTGATCCACTTTGCTGCATTCCATGGGAACCATAAGGAGTACTTTCAAATAATTGCAGTTCTGGGCTGGCCGGGATAAATCGGAGCTGGAGATCCAGTGGAGCTGGTGGGGTTGGAATCCATTTATCCCTGGAAGGGAACTTAAAGCTCATCCAGTTCCAATCTTTTTCCATGGGCAGGGACACCTCCCCCTAGCCCAGGTTACTCCAGCCTGGCCTTGGACCCTTCCAGGGATCCAGGGGCAGCCACAGCTTCTCTGGGTCCTGGTATGAAGTAAAAACACAGAGGGTACCTTGACTATCTTCTTGCTTCTGAGGACACTTTTTGGCCACCAAAATGCTCCAACTTCTCCAACAGCCAACCCTCGACTTGTTCTTTTAAATTCCCAGGCTGTGCATGTTCAAGGGAGAAGAGAAACTGCTCCCACCTGGCGTCCTCTGGACTGATTCCCAGCTGATGAAGATGCTGCTGGATGAATCCTCCTGGAGAAGCAGCTGCAGCTGGACAGGAGGCAACAAGGAGCAGCTCATCTCTATCCCGGTGACATTTCCAACGCAGACATTTCTTTTCCCCTCCCCGAGGCAAAGTGGCTCCTGACACGAGGATTTGCTGGATCAGCCAAATTTAGTTGGAATCCTTTGAATTCCATTTTGTGCAGGCAGCTTGAAGTCCTCACTGCTTAATGGAGAGTGTTTGGATGCCCCCCTGGCAAATTTGTTAACTCTCTGTTAGTGCCAATCCCATCAGAGCAGGAGTGGGGAGAACCAGGGCAGGGTGGGAAAGCAGATTCCCGCTGTATCCAAGAAAAGCAAGGAACTCCATCGTGGATGACAGGCAATAAATAATGGATACAGAGAAAGCAGGTTGGGTTTTAATTGCTCAGGTTGTAAATGAGGTGGCATGACACAATTCCTTTAATCTCCTCTCATCCAATGACCTGGCAAACCTGTGCTGGGCAGGGTGATGACAATGAAGATGTGAGGGGAGTGTTACAACTGCCAGGAAATCCTCTGGAAATAATCAGGGAGAAAGCTCCCATAAACAGCAAAATCCAAGGAACTGTGAGCAAGAGGAAGGAGTTTCTCTGGCTGGTCTCTTCAGAAGAAAACACCCAGCCAGAGGCACAACTTTGCCAAGGACAAAAGTAGCTCCAGGGTTGGGTCCATCAAGCTGGCAGGTTGTCAGAATTTCTGCCCTAAAATGCCAGGTTTTCCACAGTATTTGTGAGCTGCTCAAATCCATGGAGTCTCTAATTTGAGAGGAAATTGGGACATTAATTGAGAGGCACATGTAGAGACGCAGCCCCAGGATGATGAAGGGTGGCCCAGGCTGCTCTGACCTCATGTTTGGTTTTATAAACAACCCCTTCTGCATATAAATATATAAATTAGACCCAACTTCAAACAAACCGGCAGAATGCCAGGCCTGGTGCTGATCCCAAAGCTGGCAGAGCACCAGAGTTTGGACTAATGAGCTAATTGGGAAGATTTCCCTGGAGTGTTCCATCAAAAGCTGGATGTGCTCTGTCAGCTGCTCCTGGACAGCAGAGCAGGGAAAGCTGGAAGTTCAACCAGCTGAAATGCTCTGGAAATAATCACAGAGAAGGCTCAAGGGCTGATATTTCTTCCTGTGAGTTGTTGATCCTTTGGTTTTTTTCCCTGGGATTCTTTTTTCCCTCCTGGGTGAATCATTTTTTCCACATGGCTTGTGAAGGGAAACCATTTCAAACCAGCTGAGAGCAGGGAAATGATCCTTGTTTCTACTGGCTCATAAAATTGTCTCTGCTGGTTTCTTCTTCCCAAGCCTCATTTTCCCGTTGATCCTTATTTCTGTTCGTCCTGACGGACTCTTGGATGTTCCACTGGGAAATATGGGAGGAATTCTTGGCTGGGAAGATGAGGAGGGGCTGGGATGGAATTCCCAGAGAAGCTGTGGCTGCCCCTGGATCCCTGGGAGTGTCCAAGGCCAGGTTGGAGCAACCTGGGCTAGTGGGAGGTGTCCCTGCCCATGGCAGGGGGTGGAACTGGATGGGCTTTAAGTTCCCTTCCAACCCAAACCATTCCATGATTCCATGATTCTACACCAACTCCAGGGACAGCCTGGCCAATAAACCAGAGATCCTGACCTGCAACATCAGGATTGACTCAAAACACATCAATCACCCAAATTCCTTTGCCCACAGAACAGCACAGGCAGCAAGAGATGACCATGGACTTGTGATTGAACAGCTCAGCCTGAATCCAAACCCCAGAATTAATTCCCTGCTCCCTTTAAATATACATGATTCCATTTTGGAAAGGATAAAAAAATTAAAAGCCAATGTGGGAATTTATAGTCTGCACATAAAAACACCCCCAGTGCCACAGGTTTGCCCTTAAATGCTCATTATTTGGTTGAAGGGTTGTAGCTCAGCTGTGTGTTAAGCTCCCAGACATCTTGGCTTTTTTACACCCAAAAGTTTGGGAATTCTGGGGTTTGGGTATGACTTTAACATAAGTGATGGAAGAGCCATAAACAACCTGTAATAAAATGAGAATTCAAACCATCCATAAACGTCAGAGCTTGTCTAAGAGCAGCTGCATTTCAAAATGCTGGGAATTCTGGCTGCTCAGCAGGAGAATTCCTGCTGATAAAGAACACTTCACACAGAGATGCAGACTGAGCATTTTCAGGCAGATTCTTCCTTATAAAAAAGGCAGTATTTTTATGAAGGACATATTTCCTGTGACTCAGTTTCTTCCTTGCTGTCAGGAAGGGAAAAAGTCGGCGCCGTGGGACGGAGCGGGGATCTGATAATCCAAAGCTTTCCCGAGGGCTGAACCGGGATTAAACTGAAAAAAACCCAGATTTACAGGGCAGATAACTGGTAAATCTACAGCTTAAATCGGGGAGCAGAGTTTATTAACAACACCAGGAGAGGATAAATCCAATGCTCCAGGCCAAGGGGGTCGTGTGTGGTGGTTTAATGAAGCAACGATCCAGTCTCACTGTACAAAACCGAGTGTTTTATTTGTCATATTTTTATTACACAGGGTTTTGGGGAAGAGGGACAAACATTCCATTCATAGTTGGGGTTAAAGGTCCCGCAAAACACAGGGAGATATTTTTTTCTTCCGACAGATAAACAGATATTTCTTTATCACGATCGCAGGTGGGGCAAACAAAGTGATAAAGGGATTTACCTGTGGAGCCTACAAGTCTGTTCAATTAAAAGATAATGTAAGAATTTCAGGAAGTCAATGCAAACAGAGTTTCCTTGTCTTTGTTTAAATCCTGAGGCTTCTGGCTAAGATCTTTCCTTATTTCTGTGATGTCATAAAGGATTTCTACTCCAACAGTCACGGGCAGCTGAACACAGGTGTCATGGTTTGAGACCCCCAAAAATCCAATTCCCAAGTCCGAGCTCCCCTCCCACAATTTGTTGCAGTGTGAGAGGGTTTTTCCAGACATAACACAAGACTCAGTATGGGGGGAAAGGAATTATATTACAATTATTACACAAATAAATATCATAATACATTGTATACACAATTCTAACTCTTTCTCTATGATAAAGCAATATTTACATTGGATCAAATCTCCTTTCCCTCCAATAACAGGTCAGCACAGTCCCAGGAGTGGTGAGAGCCTTTGGTGAGAGTCTGGGCCCCCCTGAGGCCCCTGGGCCTTGTTTTGTTCCTTTTTTGGGCTAATATTGACCCTCAACAGCAGCTGAAGGTGAGCCCAGGATCAGGAATAACGGGGCAGCAGGACCAGGGCAGGGATTGTCCCCTGTGCTGGCCACTGGTGACACCTCAAATCCCGTGTCCAGTTCTGGGCCCTTCATGATAAGAGAGACATTGAGGGGCTGGAGAGTGTCCAGCGATGGGGACTCCGCCCCTCCTGATGCCTGGCGACCTTCTCCATGAGGAAATTTTCCCAGTATCCAATCTAAACTTCTCCCCTGGCACAGCTGGAGGCCGTTCCCTCTCCTCCTGTCCCTTGTTCCCTGGGAGCAGAGCCCGACCCCCCCCGGCTCCCCCCTCCTGTCAGGGGGTTGCAGAGCCAGAAGGTCCCCCCTGAGCCTCCTTTGCTCCAGGCTGAGCCCCCCCAGCTCCCTCAGGAGTTCTCCAACCCCTTCCTCAGCTCCTTTTTCTTCCCTGGACATGCTCCAGCCCCTCCGTGTCCTTCCTAAACTGAGGGTCCCAGAAGTGCCCCTGACTGGAGGTGTCCCCCCAGCAGTGCCAGCACAGGGACAGTCTGTGCCATCCTGGCACAGCCCAGGATGGTTTCAACCTTCTGGGCCACCTGGGCTGGCTCAGATCAACTTTCCTCAGCTTGTCCTTCCGCACATCCCACCAGGTTTGTTGGTCCTCCACCTGCTGCCTCCCATTTCCTCACCATCTTTGCACTGGGCTGCCCAAAATTCAACCTGAAGAGGCAATAACAACAATAATAATAATAATAGTAATAATAAAAAGAAGATGAAGAAGGAGAAAGAGAAGGAGAAGAAGAAGGAGGAAAAGGAGAAGGAGAAGGAGAAGGAGAAGAAGGAGGAGAAGGAGAAGGAGAAGGAGAAGGAGAAGGAGAAGGAGAAGGAGAAGGAGAAGAACAAGGAGAAGAACAAGGAGAAGAACAAGGAGAAGAACAAGGAGAAGAACAAGGAGAAGAACAAGGAGAAGGAGAAGAACAAGGACAAGGACAGGGAGAAGGAGAAGAACAAGGACAAGGACAGGGAGAAGGAGGAGAAAGAGGAGAAGGAGAAGGATGCTGGATCCATTTTTGCTCCCCCCAAAAATAAAAGAAAGTTATAAATAAACATGCCTTTCCTTCCAGATCTGTAAGAAAATGGCCCTTGGATGTCTCAGCTCTGCTGCCAGGGAATGGATTTGTAGCTCCAAGCTGGTGCTCTGATGGATCTGCTCCAGCTGGGTCATACCTGGGAAAGCCACTTGGTTCAGGCATCCCTGGAAGTGTCCAAGGCCGGGTGGGACTGGATTTGGAGTGACCTGGGACAGTGGAAGGTGTCCCTGCCCATGGCACTGGATGATCTTTAAGGTCCCTTCCAACCCAAACCATTCTGTGATGGGTCAATAAATGGCTGCAATAAACGACATTATGAAGTATAAAGACTTTTCTGCAGAGATCCAGGTGTATCTCTGAGGTTTTAAAGCCATTCCTTTCTTTTCCAGAGCCTCAGCTCCTCTTTTCTTGGAGCTCTCCCGAGCTTTCCTTGCTCTTCCTGCCTGCTGAGTTCAAGCCCATTATTTCTGTCCCCTCTGCTCTGCCTTTTTCTGTCATCTTTGCCCCTTCCTCTGGCTCTTTCTCAGGTTTTTCATCCTCATCTCGGCAGGTAAAGCCTCTCCTGGTGACTTCAATGTGCCTTCTCCTGCAAAACCCTTCTCCTGCAAAGCCCCCCCTCATGCAAAGGACAAACTGGTATTTGAGATTTTGAGATTACCCATTTTTAAGAATAAATACTAAACCCAGACAATTAAAACCTATTCAAACTCCCTCTCCTTTCAGCAGTCAGAGGGAAAATCTGATCTGTGGGATCTGTTAATGCTGCATAACTGCAACCCCCTTCCACGAAAAGCCATTGATTAAATGTCTAATTAAAAGCTGCCCAAAAAATATATGGGGTTTAAATACAGTGGGGAGCTGGGGTTTTGATGAACTCATTAATACAAACCTTATTTGTGAACAGTTACAATGGTTTTGCTGATCAAAGCCAGGTTTACTTTTTTGCTTTGCTCTCTGGTCTCTTGTGGGTAAAAAAAAAAAAAAGATCAAAATTATCTTCCCTTTTGTATGTTTTTTTTTTGTATTTGACATCCAAGGATGTATTTTTTTCAGCTTCACAAGAGTTTCAGCTGCTCAACCCTGGCTGAAGTCAATGGGATCGTGTGGCTAAAACAAGGGATAACAATCGGGAAAAGCTCTCCAGGGTTAAACTGTGGCACTTGAGCTCTCAGATTGGAAGAGTTATCCCTGTTCCAGAGCATTCCCGCTGCAGGGTGGCCCCTATTCATCCCCTCCAGATAATTAGAGCTGCTCTCAGCCCTGGAGTCAGTGGAATTATTTGAATCCTGCAGCTTAAGCCAGAGCTGGATCTGTCCCACAGAGCTGGATCTGTCCCACAGAGCTGGATCCATCCCACACAGAGCTGGATCTGTCCCACAGAGCTGGATGTGTCCCTCACAGAGCTGGATCTGTCCTACAGAGCTGGATCCATCCCACACAGAGCTGGATCTGTCCCACAGAGCTGGATCTGTCCCACACAGAGCTGGATCTGTCCCACAGAGCTGGATGTGTCCCCCATGGAGCTGGATCTGTCCCACACAGACCTAGGTTGGTCCCACAGAGCTGAATCTGCCCCTCACAGAGCTGGATGTGTCCCACACAGAGCTGGATCTGTCCCACAGAGCTGGATGTGTCCCACACAGAGTTGGATCTGTCCCTCACAGAGTTGGATCTATCCCATAGACCTGGATGTGTCCCACAGAGCTGGATCTGTCCCACAGAGCTGGATCTGCCCCACAGAGCTGAGTGTGTCCCACATGGAGATGGATCTGTCCCACAGAGATGGATGTGTCCTACAGAGGTGGATCAATCCCTCACAGAGCTGGATCTGTCCCACACTGAGATGGATCTGTCCCCTCACAGAGCTGGATCTGTCCCCTCACAGAGCTGGATCTGTCCCACACAGCTGGATCTGTCCCACAGACCTGGATGTGTCCCACACAGCTGGATCTGTCCCACAGACCTGGATCTGTCCCACACAGCTGGATCTGTCCCACAGACCTGGATCTGTCCCACAGACCTGAATGTGTCCCACAGAGCTGAATCTGTCCCACACAGAGCTGGACACATTTTTATGGAATGCATTGACTTGCACAGCACCAGCAGGATGGTGCCACTTTCTGAAACCTTCTCCCACCTGACTAAAATCCACGCAGAGAAGAATCCAAAGGACCTCAAACAGGTTGTGTCTCCCTTTCCCCAAACGAGAGAGGCAAAACTAAACAAGGACAGGAACCCTCCCACACTCCAGGCTGTGTTTACACAGGGCTTTTGCTCCTCACAAAAGCACTTGGGAGCTGCTGCCAGCGAAAAGAAAAAGAGGGAAAATATTGCCTTGGTCTGGTTCAGGAGGTTCCAAATCCCCCAAACAACCCAATTAATTATTTTAGAGGCGTTCATAACGTGGCTTAATCCTGTTCACCTTTAGTCCTACGGCTGGTTGTTTTTTTATTATGAAACAAGACAATTACAAAAAGCTCTTTGTCTCCTCTGTAATTGCCTGCTCAGGGAAAGAAAGAAAAAAAAAACAACCCACAAACCCAGACTCCAAAAAGATTTCGGGTTTCTGAGCTGGAAGATGTGGCTGCACATCATTCCACCCACGGATCAATAGGTGATTAAAATGCTGCTTTTTAATTCCCAAGCTTGTTGTCTCCGTTTCTTTGGAGTCTGGAGGCTCCTCCTGAGGTGGAGGGGGGTGTGGAGGGGATAACTGGGAGAACACTTAAGGAATTTGGAGAGTTTGGAAGCCTTGGATGGAAGAGTTCATAAGGTGGGCACTGCCAGGGAGGGGCTTTGACCACAATTTCTGGGTTTCAGGAGCTTCCAGCCAGTTCTGTTGGAAAAGGGGGCAAGAAAGAGGATAAAACTCTTTGCCTGATGCCCTGGGATGAGCCCTCAGTGGGATGAGCTTTATCCTGGGATGAGCTCTCACTGGGATGAGATTTGTTCTGGGATGAGCTCTCACTGGGCTGAGCTTTGTTCTGGGATGAGCTCTCACTGGGCTGAGCTGTGCACTGGGATGAGCTCTCACTGAAATGAGTTTTGTTCTGGGATGAGCTTTGTTCTGGGATGAGCCCTCTCTGGGATGGATGAGTCCTCACTGGGATGAGCTCTCACTGGGATGAGCTCTCAATGGGATGAGCTGTGCACTGGGATGAACCCTCTCTGGGATGAGCCCTTAGTGGGATGAGTTCTGCACTGGACTGAGCTGTGCACTGGGATGAGTTTTGTTCTGGGATGAGCTTTGTTCTGGGATGAGCCCTCTCTGGGACGGATGAGCCCTCTCTGGGATGAGCTTTCACTGGGATGAGCTTTCACTGGGATGAGCTTTGTTCTGGGATGAGCTTTCACTGGGATGAGCTTTCACTGGGATGAGCTTTGTCCTGGGATGAGCTGTGCACTGTGCTGAGCTGTGTACTGGGATGAGCTTTGATCTGGGATGAGCCCTCTCTGGGATGAGCTTTGTTCTCGGATGAGCCCTCTCTGGGATGGATGAGCCCTCTCTGGGATGGATGAGCCCTCTCTGGGATGAGCTTTCATTGGGATGAGTTCTGCACTGGGATGAGCCCACTGTGGGATGAGCTTTGCACTGGGATGAGCCCTCAGTGGGATGAGATCTGTTTTAGGATGAGCCCTCTCTGGGATGAGCTCTGCACTGGGATGAACTCTCAATGGGATGAGCTTTGTACTGGGATGAGCCCTCTCTGGGAGTGGGATGAGTTCTGCACTGGGCTGAGCTGTGCACTGGGATGAGTTTTGTTCTGGGATGAGCCCTCTCTGGGATGAGCTTTCACTGGGATGAGCTTTTTTCTGGGATGAACCCTCTCTGGGATGAGCCCTCTCTGGGATGAGCCATGCACTGGGATGAGCTTTGTTCTGGGATGAGCTCTCTCTGGGATGGATGAGCTCTTCATTGGGATGAGCTCTCACTGGGATGAGCTCTCAATGGGATGAGCTTTGCACTGGGATGAGCCCTCTCTGGGATGAGCTTTGCACTGGCACAGATATTTTTCTTGTACCTCTGTTCTGGGAGAGGTGCAGATAACTCAGGCACAAGGGAAAACAGCTTTAAACTGCCAGAGGGCAGGGTTGGATGGGATACTGGGAAGGAATTCCTGACTGGGAAGGTGGGGAGGCCCTGGAATAGAATTCCCAGAGAAGCTGTGGCTGCCCCTGGATCCCTGGAAGTGTCCTAAGCCAGGTTGGAGCAAGCTGGGCTAGTGGAAGGTGTCCTTGCCCATGGCAGGGGGTGGAATTGGATGATCTTTAAGTTCCCTTCCAATCCAAACCATCCTGGAATTCTGGGATCATAACTGAGGACATGCTGGGCTTAACCCTTTTCAGGTTTGAAGGCTTTGTTGTGTTAATTCCTTCCAAATCCAAACCATAAATATGCCATTGAAAAGGCACAACGATAAAATGGGTTAATTAAATTCTCCATCAGCTTCTCAACAGCAAATTGATTCCCAGGAGAGATGTTCCATGGCACAAGTTGTGGAATTTGGCACGGGATTTATCTTATTTAGAAAGCATCTTATTTAGAAAGAAAAATTAATAGAATCAAGGTCAGCTTTAATTTGATCTGCAGCTCTTATTTTAAATGATGTGGAGGATTAGTTTTTGTATCACATTCAACGAAGAATAAATGGATTTTAATTTATTTCTTGGATTTGACCATTTCCCCAGCTTTGGCTGGGTGGGAGACAAATGCTTTTAGCTGGGTCATGGAAAACAGAATATTTCTGTGCCCTTCTGCCCTAAAACATTATCCAGGGAGCTCCTCCTGTCCCTAAAAAATCCATCTCTAGGGATGTTACCCCTCTGCACAGAGAAAAGAAGGAAGGGTTGGAAAGGAAAACGTGTTTGGGTGAAATAAAATCACCTGGGAAATACTTTTCTCTTAATCAGAGTTTAATTCCTGGAGGCTCAGTTGGGTATTTCCTGTTGCATCCCAAAAAATTACGTTTCTTGTCTTCCAGCAGGAAGCTGTAGAGGAGAAGGGGATGTGGGAATAAATGGGGGAAAATTTAACCCAAAAATCAGAATATTTCACATAGAGGCTCATTTGATCTTGCTCTTGCCTCAAACACCTCTTGGAGGAGAGGATTTTCTTCCCTGTCATGTCAACCTCGGGGATTCCATGATTCTGGGAGCTTAAATTGGATATTAGGGAAAATTCCTTCATGGAAAGGGTTGTCCAGCCCTGGCACAGGGTAGAGTCCTCATTCCTGGAGGGATTTCCAAGCCCTGTGGATGAGGCACTTGGGGACACGGGGCACTGGTGGCCTTGGCATGATCTTTGAGGGCTTTTCCGACCTAAAGGACTTTACAGTTGCCCACAGGAGAAGATTTGGAATACTCCAGTTTCATTTTCAACATTTACCGGAAAACTGCTCCTTTCCAAGCCTCCCACGATCCCAAATCCTGGATTAAGAGAACAAGGAGCAAGAGCTCAGCCCGTGATGGATCTTTGGGATCTGGAATCACCAGAGAAACCACCTTACAAAAAGCAGCTCCTGCATTCCCAGGGTGGGACCAGAACACAAACCTGGATGTTCCAGCAGCTCCTGGAGAACATTCCCTGGGGCTGGTTCAGTGTTTGAAGCCCAAAGATCTTACAGAGCCTAAAAAAATCCCACCTGGATCAGGGGATCTCTTCCTGAATCCGTATTTCACACGAGAGGGATTTTTGCTTTCCCATTTTTGCTCCTCTGTTCAGGGATGGGGAGAGAAAACATTCCAGGGTTTTA
>NW_024105149.1:0-45334 GCF_003945595.2 Pipra filicauda | reverse complement strand
TCTTCTCATTCTTCTTCTCCTTCTCCTTCATTTCTTCTTTTTCTTTTTCTTCCTCATTTCTTCTTCTTCTCCATTTTTCTTCTTCTTTTCTTCTTCTTCTTAATTTAGTTTTCTTATTTATTATTATTTTTTCCCATCTCATTCTAAGAAAAAAATTAAGCCTTTCACCTCTCTATCTTCCAACCTTACCCGTGGGACACAAATTCTGCTCCCAGAAGGAAGAAATTTGGAATTATACTTGCCTGATTTGCCCTCTAGGTGGTCAGATCAGCTGGGATCTCCCCCCAAATCCCATCCCAGATAATTATTCTTCCATCAAATCCAACACAGGAATTATCCCACCCCTGCTCTGCCAACTCTCCTGAGCAGGTGCTGAGCTCCAGAAGAAATCCTGGATCAGGCACAAATATGCAAATTGGGCTGAACAATTTGCCTTTCAGGATGGGATTATGCAAATTGCCAATGAATTGCCACTCCTGGATTCCCAATTAATCACTCCAAGCCTTTCTCCATCTGCTTTTGCTCTGTTTTTATTGTCCCTTTATTTCTCTGCCTCATCGACCTCCGCTGCTCTCAGCCCGGAAACAAAAAGCAGCTCTTTTCCTGCTACACATTCCAAACTTTTGGAAATCTTGGATCCTTTTCCTCCAGAAAAAAAAGGGCTTTTTTTTTTTTTTCTCCTGAAATTAGCAGAAAAATTCTTCCCTTCTCCAGGTCTTCCCAAAGGAGGGATCAAGAAGAGGCACTTCGGCCCAGGAAATGGAAGAGGTTGGATGCCAAAATTCCACATGGAATCAGCATTTAAAGCCGAGAAAACTGGGCTGCAGCACAAAAAATGGCATTTAAACCTCAGCATCTGCCTGCCAGCCACGGCTGCTCCAGGATTTGGGATCTGGGAACTCCCCAGAGGATTGCTGGATTCTCTTGCTCTCTTTTTCCTGGTTTTCACAGAATTCCAGAATGGTTTGGGTTGGGAGGGACCTTAAAAGTCATCTCAAAGATCATGTAATTCCAACCTCCCACCACTTCTTTTTGGTTGATCTCCCATATGTTTTGTTTCCAAGCTGTCTTGAGTCCATGTGAACATCTCCCCATCCATGGGAACATCTCCTCATCCATGGGAGCATCTCCCCATCTATGGGAATATCTGTCCATCCATGGGAACATCTCCCCATCCATGGGAGCATCTCCCCATCCATGGGAACATCTCCCCATCCATGGGAGCATCTCCCCATCAACATCTCTCCATCCATGTGAACATCTCCCCATCCATGGGAACATCTCATCCATGTGAACATCTCTCCATCAACATCTCCTCATCCATGGGAACATCTCCCTATCCATGTGAGCATCTCCCCATCTATGGGAACATCTCATCCATGTTAGCATCTCTCCATCCACGTCTCCCCATCCATGTGAACATTTCTCCATCCACATCTACCCATCCATGTGAGCATCTCCCCATCCATGTGAACATCTCCCCATCCACATGAACATCTCTCCATCAACATCTCCATCCATGAGAACATCTCCCCATCCATAGGAACATCTCTCCATCCATGTGAACATCTCCCCATCTATGAGAACATTTCCCCATCCATGGGAACATCTGTCTATCCATGGAAGCATCTCCCCATCCATGGGAACATCTCCCCATCCATGTGAACATCTCCCCATCCACATGAACATCTCTCCATCAACATCTCCATCCACATGAACATCTCCCCATCCATGGGAACATCTCCCCATCCGTATGAACATCTCCCCATCCATGAGAACATCTCTTCATCCACGTGGACTGGCTGTTCAGGATCTGCTTCCCTAAATTATGGATTGTTTTCACATGTCAAAGTATGGGTTGGTTTCAGTTGCTTCGAGTTCTTGGAGAATCCCAGACTGGTTTGGGTTGGAAGGGACCTTAAAGCCCATCCCATCCCACCCCCTGCCATGGGCAGGGGCACCTTCCACTCTTCCAGGTTGCTCCAACCTGGCCTTGGACTCTTCCAGGGATCCAGGGGCAGCCACAGCTTCTCTGGGCACCCTGTGCCAGTGTCTCACTATTCTTGTATTAAAGAATTTGTAAAATCATTGTAAAATCCTCGTGTTTTGCCACACAAAGAAGTTTTTCTGCTGAAGATCAGAAATGCTTTTCAAAATCTTTTTGGGTTTTGTTTGTTGTAAGAAAAATAAATGAGGATTTTTTGTGGATTTTTTTTTTTTTTAAATGGCCCTAAAACCTCAGAACCACACCTGGATCTTTGCAGAAAAGTCTTGCCAGCCAATAATGTCATTTATTGCAACCAAGTCTGCTGTGACCATTCATTTCATTCCACCCCCTGCCGTGGGCAGGGACACCTTCCGCTATTCCAGGTTGCTCCAACCTGGCCTTGGACACTTCCAGGGATCCAGGGGCAGCCACAGCTTCTCTGGGAATTCTATTCCAGGACCTCCCCACCCTCCCAGTCAGGAATTCCTTCCCAATATCCCATCCAACATTGCTCTCTTTCAGTTTGAAGCCATTCCCCCTTGTCCTGTCACCACAAGCTCCTGGAAACAGTTCATTCCAGAGCGAAGCATTCCATGGGATCTACAAAATTCCACATTTACTCAGATTCCCCTCGTTTTCCCAGCCTATAATCCCTTCACTTCCAGCACTGAAGGCTCTGGTTGCTCACAAGTAAATAATACTTATTTACTTGTAAATAAGGTAAAAAAGGCCAAAAAAAGGGCAAATTTGAAGATAATTCCTCCTGTTTTGAGCCCTAACAATTCCAGAATGGTTTGGGTTGGAAGAAACCTCAAAGATCATCCACTTCCAACCCCTGCCATGGGCAGGGAAACCTTCCAACGTCACAGCTGACCTCCTTTATCCCAGAATCCCAGAATCTTCCGAGCTGGAAGCTCAAGAATCATCCCAATCCAACTCCTGGAGGTAACAATCTTAGAGGAGATCCTGAAAATTGATCCCAGATCTGAAAAGGAACATCACAGGCTTAGGAGTGAAAAGCAGATGGGTCAAAAATTCCCAAAGGATGAGGTCCATGGCATTCCCGTGTCCTGGGGCAGTAGGACCAAGGAACTCCTGGAGAAGTTCCTCCAGACTGGTAAGAAAACAGGGAATGAATTTTATGCCGTGAGAAGGAAAATGAAAAGATGGGAGGATAAAAGAGAACATGGAATGGATTTTATGGCATGGGAAGCAAAAGAGAACACGGGAAGGCAAATGTAGCCGTGGCTGTGGAAGGTGAAAATCCATTTATTTAAAAAGGGGGAACGTGAAAAGAAATGAAACATAAAAATCCACCAATTCGGGGAATAATTAACAAAATGCTTTGGATCCTGTCGCCATCTACTGGCTCCGAGCTGCAGCAGGAAAATCATGGAATTGCAGAACCTCGGGTTGGTTTGGGTTGGGAGGGAACTTAAAGATCATCCAGTCCCACCCTCCACGGGCAGGGACACCTCCCACTAGCCCAGGTTGCTCCAGCCTGGCCTCGGACACTTCCAGGGATCCAGGGGCAGCCACAGCTTCTCTGGGAATTCTATTCCAGGGCCTCCCCACCCTCCCAGCCAGGAATTCCATCCTAAGATGGAAGATGGGATAATTATTATTATTATATTAATTATTACCTATTAATTATCAGCAACTCGGGGCACACAAGGAGAACCACAGAGCAGGGAAAGCCCCAGGGCCACCAAACCCAAGTTTGGTTCCAACCTCAGCTCCTCATCAACGAACTGTTTCCCATCCCACCATCATCCCAGGATAGAGGAGAGGTGGGATTTTCCCAAACCAGGGTCACCCAGGGAGGTCCAGAGGGTAGGAAGAGGTTTCAGGACAGCAGCAGGGGGGGAGGGAAGGGAAGGTTTGGGAAGGGAAGGTTTGGGAAGGGAAGGTTTGGGAAGGGAAGGTGTCCCTGCCCATGGCAGGGGGTGGCACTGGATGATCTTTAAGGTCCCTTCCAACCCCAAACCATTCTGGGATTTTCTGAGGGTTTGGAGCAAATATTCAGTTTATTTGTGAGGAGGAGGTCGAGTGGAGAGACTCTTGTCCTTCAGATGGGTCAGGATGATTCCAGCACAGCCTGTGGGGAAGATACCACAAATATTTCCTGAAGGACAGGGAGGTTGAAACTGGATGATCTTTAAGGTCCCTCCCAACCCCAAACCATCCTGGGATTCTGTGGCTGTTATGGCTTCAAAACAGGAGGAATTATCTGTCATGGCCTCCCAAAAATCACTTCAACCTGGGAACCACTGGGATTGTCATTTGGAGATTCAGGACATCCCAACTGAGAGCATGAAGGAAGATAATCCCAAACCAAACCTCAAACCAGCAGGTTCATCCAACCTAAATAAATAACGAGGAACCTCATGGAATCTTGTGCTTTGGGTTGATTAAAGGCTTTTATGGGTTTTCCCATTTCCTGGTGAATGGGAGGGCCTCTGGAACGTGATTTTTTTCTTTGCCTCAGTTTTAGGGGTCTGTCTTTTGGGGGGGATGGTTTGGGGCACTCAGGTAAAAGGGATTAAACCCTCTGTGGGTTAGGAGGTGATCTGGATGCTGAGGGTTGATGATCCTTGTGAGTCCCTTCCAACTCAGCATATTCTGGGATTCTCTGGGATCCTCAATCCTTTCTCTGCTTCAGGTGACACAACAGCCCTTTGTCCCTCTGTGCCCGAGGGCTCTGCCTTCCCTGAGGGTGATTCCAAGGAAAATTAACCCAAATCTTGCAGGATGTTCAGGTTTTTGAGGCACAGAGAATATAAATAATATATAAATAATATCTAAAGCTCCTTGGTGGTTCCTGTCCCTGCAGGTTCACTGGGTTTGCAACACCCTGTCCCTGAGTGAAAGCTCTTCAAACAGGACAGGGAAAAATGCAGGAGTGCCCATCCCAAACAAAGGCTGGAATAAAGTCAGGGCCAGAACCTGCTCCTTGACACTCAGGATGAGATTCTGAGCTGACCTGGAAATTCTCCTTCTATTCAGAGATTCCTTTAAAAGGACATTGAAACACTAACCCCGAAATTACAGCCATGCCCAGGTGCAGAAAAACCATCTAAAGGAGAGGAATAAACTCCTGGATGAGATATTTCTCTAATTCAACATCAGATGAGGTTTGGCTTCTGCTCCCAAAGCACCAAATCTATTTTGTGACCTGAAAGTAAATAAAAAATAAATCATAGATGGAGAGAAGCAGAACTTGCAAAAGGCAAAGAGCCTAAATAGCAGAAATTCACCCCAAATTAAGGCTGGGGAGGTGAGGAGCAGCTTTGCCTTTGGTTTTTAATGTCATCAGAAGTGGCTCCTATAATTCTCATCCCAAAATCCCCTAAATTATCCTGCAGGATAAGGCAGGAGGAGAAGGAAGGGGAGCAGAGCATCCACACTTAACCCTGGAAAAAAGGTTTTACTTCAGAGATGAAGAACTTTTATGCTCCAAATGCTTCTCTTTTGCTTTTATTTTTTTTTTTTGCTCCTTCTAAAAAGGTTTATTTTACAAACCCAGCTGTTCTTCCCTCAAACCTTGATGCTTTTAAATCCCCATCGAGAGGAATTCCACTTCCAGGGATCCAGGGGCAGCCACAGCTTCTCTGGGAATTCTATTCCAGCCCCTCCCCACCTTCCCAGCCAGGAATTCCTTCCCAATCTCCCATCTCTCCCTGTCCTCTGGCAGTGGGAAGCCATTCCCTGTGTCCTGTCCCTCCATCCCTTGTCCACAATCTCTCTCCATCTTTCCGGGAGATCCTTCAGGTCCTGGAAGGCCACAATCAGGACACCCCAAAGCTTCTCCTCTCCAGGCTGAACAATCCCAGCTCTCCCAGCCTTTCCTCCCAGCAGAGCTGCTCCATCCTCTGATCATCCTGGAGCCTCCTCTGGACCCATCCCAGCAGATCTGTGTCCTTACATATGTTCAGATCTCCATCCATCTCCACACCAGCTTCTCTGGGAATTCCATTCCAGCCCCTCCCCACCCTCCCAGCCAGCAATTCCTTCCCAATATCTCACCTATCCCTGCCCTCTGGTAGTTTGAAGCCATTCCCTGTGTCCTGTCCCTCCAGGCCTTGTCCCCAGACCCTCTCCAGCTCTCCTGGAGCCCCTTTAGGCCCTGCCAGGGGCTCTCAGCTCTCCCTGGAGCCTTCTCTTCTCCAGGGGAACCCCCCCAGCTCTCCCAGCCTGGCTCCAGAGGGGCTCCAGCCCTTGGAGCATCTCCATGGATAACAAGGATAAGTTCAGTTTAACTCATCTGTGAGTCCCTGACTGTCTCTGCTTTTGGTGTTTATTTTGGGACCCTCCACTATCCCAGGTTGCTCCAACCTGGCCTTGGACACTCCCAGGGATCCAGGGGCAGCCACAGCTTCTCTGGGAATTCTATTCCAGGGCCTCCCCACCCTCCCACTATTCCTTCCCACTATCCCACCTAACCCCACCCTCTGGCAGTGGGAATCCATTCCCCTTATCCAAAACCCCTCTCCAGCTCTCTCCTAACCCTCCTTTAATTCCTCCACCCCTCTACTTTTCCCTTTCAGTTCTTCCCCCCCACTCAGGGATCTCAAGGACTTTTTATCCCATTTTTAGCCAAGTCTAAATCGCTTTTCCATCCAGACACCCCGGGCTCTGTTTCCCAAACATCCCAGAGAGATAAGATCCTGTGGTGATTGTAGGCTCTGTATTTTGGGATAAATTCTCTCCCCATTAGGGCAGAGCGAGATAAGACCTGATTTTGCCCCTCTGCTAATTTGTGCTCCCCTGAAAAGCGAGATAACCTTTATTCCCTTTATTCCCTTATCAACCATCGGCTGCTCCAGCACGGAATTGTAGGAATTGTCGCTCCCTCAATTAACATGTGCCTCGGGAAGAGGGAAACAGGGATCACACAGCCCGTTGGAGAGGGAAAGAGAATACGGATGAGCTCCTGCAGCGAGGAGAAAAGGGATGTAAATGGGGAGAAGAGGGAGAAGAGGGATTTAAACAGGGGAGAAAAGGGATTTAAACAGGGAGAAGAGGGATTTAAATGCGGAGAAGAGGGATTTAAAAGGAGAGAAGAGGGATTGAAATAGGGAGAAGAGGGATTTAAAAGGAGAGAAGAGGGATTTAAAAGGAGAGAAGAGGGATTGAAACGGGGAGAAGAGGGATTTAAACGGGAGAAGAGGGATTTAAATGGGGAGAAGAGGGATTTAAACAAGGAGAAGAGGGATTTAAATGGGAGAAGAGGGATTTAAATGGGGAGAAGAGGGATTTAAATGGGAGAAGAGGGATTTAAATGGGAGAAGAGGAATTTAAAAGGGGGAGAAGAGGGATTTAAACAGGAGAAGAGGGATTTAAACAAGGAGAAGAGGGATTTAAATGGGGAGAAGAGGGATTGAAATGGGAGAAGAGGGATTTAAATGGGGAAAGGATGGATTTAAACGGGAAGAAGAGGGATTTAAACGGGGAGAACCTTCCCTTCCCTCCCCTCCTTGTTGATGCTCCAAGTTTTTGGCAGGACCCACAAGGCAGGAGCTGAAGGTCCATTCTGCTTCCTGGCCCTGACATTCTGTTTGGATAATGGATCACTCCAAGCTGCCAGACTTTAAATGCTGGAGCTGGTGAGGATCCCAGACAGATGAATCCATGTGTGCCCGGAATGAGACGCGGGAATCCCGCTGTTCCCGGGATGCAGCAGCAAGCAGATGGATTTAGGGTTGGGTCTGAAGCAGCATCATGTGCTCACCCCATGTCGTTTTTCCAGACATCTGTTGGCTGAGGAAGCTGGAAAAGCAGGGATGGTGGGATGCAGGGATGGTGGGATGCAGGGAAAGCCACACTGCCTGGATTTTGGATAAATGGTCCGTAACACATCAGTAATGGATGGGAAAGGGGACGTGGAATGATGGTGCAAAAACACATCTCCCACCTTGGATTATGGCACAAAAAGGGAAAAAAAATTCCTCTTTTCCAATCACAACTCTTGGCAGGGGCTGCCCAGGGAGGTTTGGAGTGCCCAGCCCTGGAGGTGTCCCAGGAAGGCCTGGCCGTGGCACTCAGTGCTCTGGGCTTTCATCAGTCACAGGTTGGACTTGATGATCTTGGAGGGCTTTTCCAACCTCAGTTATCCTGGGATTCTGGGATTCTCTGATCCCATGAGCCATGGAGAGTGGAAAGTGCTCTTTGTACTTTCAGGATTTGACCTAAAACGACTTCTTTTTCAACTGCAACATTTTCACCCCTGGAGTTTCCTGGATCTCATTTGCCACCTTCTGAAGGGGGCAAGGGACAGGAGGAGAGGGAACGGCCTCCAGCTGTGCCAGGGGAGGCTCAGGTGGGACAGGAGGAGGAATTTTTCCCTGGAAAGGGTGGTCAGGCCCTGGCAGGGGCTGCCCAGGGAGGTTTGGAGTCCAGTGCTCTGGGAGATGACTCAAAGGTTGGACTCCACGACCTTGGAGATCTTTTCCAACCTCAACAATTCCGGGATAACACGACACAGCAGCCTCTGGGAACCTGCAGGGCACAAACAGCAGCTGGAAAACCCGCCCAAATATTTGGGAACTGTCACCTTCCACACCAGGATGAGTTTAACAACTCAGCCATGTCCTCCACGGAGATCCTTTGGCTACAAAGACATGGAAAACCCTCCCTTTCCCTGGCAGCAATTCCCAGCCTTTCCTTCACCTTTTCCAAGCCCCACGAAGCTCCTGGTGGTCCCTGGTGACACAACCTGAGCTTCCACAACCAGGTTTCCAACCTGAGCTTGCACAAACACGTCCATGTCGCCTCCTCTTCCCTGTTTTTCCCGAAGCAGGAATTCTCGGAGAAGGACTTTGGTGGTTTATTCCCAAATCCTGCCCCCAGAAAGGCACCAAAAGCTGGCACTGAAGGCACAACAACAGTTGCTAAATGAGGAGCTGGAGCAGGGAGGGAGAAGCACAGATGGTAGAGAAAGGATTGCAGGAGGCAACAGGAATGAGGTTGGAATACAAATCCCAGGAAAAGCATTTCGGGGGAATAATTTGTCTGCTGAAAAAAATAAAATAAAATAAAATAAAATGAAATAAAAAAATGAAATGAAATGAAATGAAATGAAATAAAGTAAAATAAAATAAAATAAAATAAAATGAAATAAATTAAAATGAAATAAAATAAAATAAAATAAAATAAAATAAAATGAAATAAAATAGAATAAAATAAAATAAAATAAAATAAAATAAATTAAAATAAAATAAAATAAAATGAAATGAAATAAAATAAAATAAAATAAAAAAGCAGTTCAGTTTCAGAGGCCTGGAAATTTTTCCATGTTCCTGCCCCACACAAAATTAGGAAGGGATTCCAGCCGTGTCCTGAGGGGTGAGAATGAACAAAGGACTTCCAAAGAAATCCTTGTTATAATCTGGGAGATGATGCCAAGTTTTCTGGAGGAAGAACCAGGTTGGAATAAAGAGTTTCTTCATAATTCATGGAGAAGCAGAAAGGTTGGCTGCTGAGGGAAAGGGAAATGGAAAAAAGGAGGGGAAGGGAGGGGGAAGGAAGGGAAGGGGAGGGAAAAGAAAGGGAAGGTTTGGGAAGGTTTGGGAAGGGAAGGTTTGGGAAGGTTTGGGAAGGGAAAGGGAAAGGGAAAGGGAAAGGGAAAGGGAAAGGGAAAGGGAAAGGGAAAGGGAAAGGGAAAGGGAAAGGGAAGGTTTGGGAAGGGAAGGGGAGGGGAAAGGAAGGGAAGGGGAAGAGAAAGGAAAGGGGAGGGAAGGGGAAGGAAAAGGAAGGGAAGTTTTGGGAAGGGAAGGTTTGGGAAGGGAAGAACATTTTGCTCTTCGTTATCTCACCATAAAAACACACGAGTGCAGTACCAGGGTGAATAAATCCAGCTTTTAAATTTATCCATTATTTTTCCAGTCCCTCTCCCCCCTGAGCAGTTTTTGTGGGAGGCTGAGTGACAGCCCATGGAAAGTCTGGCCTGAAATCCACAATAACCATCGTGTTCCCTCTTCCCCTGCATCACAAACGACAGGAGCAGGAGTCACATTCCTGGCTGCACGTTAATCCTGGCTCTGCAGAGCACCAGGATTTGTGTCACCCCTCAGCTGATGACATTAAACCATTCCCAGCATTTTGGGCTCGAGCCTGGACCTTCCCTTTTACGCAGAGACTATTTTAGGCAGGTAAATATTTAGCATTCCCTGGGTGAGGAGTTGCTCTATTTATATCCTTGCACTAGAAGGAGGTCACTGCAGGTGCAGAATTGCCAAGCTGGGCTGAGCAGGAGTCCTGTGAAAGCAGCTGAGGGGTTTTTATTTTCAGGAGTTCTTGCAAAAATATTCCAGGTTTAAATTCTGCGATGGCCGGTTTTAAATGAGATTTAAGTCTAAGAGTAACTGAAGTTCTTCCCCCAGAGGGTGGTTGGCACTGCCCAGGCTCCCCAGGGCAGTGGGCACGGCCCCAAGGCTGCCAGAGCTCCAGGAGGGTTTGGATGATCCTCTGGAGCACAGGGGGGGATTGTTGGGGATGTTCCTGGGCAGGGCTGAGGGTTGGACTGGATGATCCTTGGGGGTCCCTTCTGGCTCAGGGGAGTCTATGAAGCTGATTTTAGAGCCAACACAGTGCTGAGAGCTTCTAAAACACCCACCTTGGGAGATGTAGGAAGATTTGGGTTGGAAGGGACTTTAAAATGGACCTTAAAGCCCACCCAGTGCCACCCCCTGCCATGGGCAGGGACACCTTCCACTAGCCCAGGTTGCTCCAACCTGGCCTTGGACACTCCCAGGGATCCAGGGGCAGCCACAGCTTCTCTGGGAATTCCATTCCAGCCCCTCCCCACCCTCCCAGCCAGGAATTCATTCCCAATCTCCCATCTCTCCCTGCCCTCTGGCAGTGGGAAGCCATTCCCTGTGTCCTGTCCCTCCATCCCTTGTCCCCAATCCCTCTCCAGCTCTCCTGGAACCCCTTTAGATCCTAAGCCTTTAGCCCCTGGAAAGGGCTCCAGGTTCTCCTGAGCCTCATCTTCTCCAGGCTGCAATTAATAACTCATAATTATTACCAGCCATCATTCAAACAAATCTATTTTTTTATTACTTTTAAACAATAGTGACCTCTCCCTGCTTATTCCCAATCCACAGGACCACTTTCCATCCTGGAAGAAGGAGCCAGACCCATGGGATTTTCCAGCAGGAGCCACTATCCCTCTGTTATATGTTTAAAGACACCCTTGGAGGAGAAGAAGAGATTCAGAGGCTGAGAAACCCTCCAGAGGGAGCTGGAAAAGTCTGAGGGTGAGGTGGGAAGAGCCCTTTTGCCCCTGATTCATCATTCCAAGCAAGTGCCATCCCATCATCAGCTGGGAGTGGGATGAGAGCTCGGGAGCTGTGCCAAAGCAGCCTGGATACATCTCAATTTTAGTTCTGGATACATCTCAATTTTAGTTTGCTGGGTTTTTTTAGGAGATGCTTCTGAATTAATAACCTAACAGGGTGTGTTTTCCCCCCCCCCCCCTTCCCTCAGCAGATGTCTGGAAAAGAAGGAGATATGGAAAGGAGGAGGGAGTGTGGGAATATCAAAGGAAGGAGAGGAACAGGCTGGGATTGGGTTTGTTTGATGATTCCTCAAACATCCATGTCCCTTTGGGGGATTGGTGCAAAGCAGTGCAGGGATTGATTAATCATTGATTAATTGGTGTAAAGCAGGGCAGGGATTGATTAAACACCAACCCTGGCACGGCCTCAGGCTGGGAGGGGGACAAAGGAACAGGATATTTGGCTTGGCAAAGTGTTGCTGCCAGGAATTCCTTGGCACTTGGAATCCCACAACGGTTTGGGTGGGAAGGGACCTTAAAGATCAACCAGTGCAACCCCCTGCCACGGGCAGGGACACCTTCCACTAGATCAGGGATGCCAGGACAGGGATCAGGAATGCTTCCAGGGATCCAGGGGCAGCCACAGCTTCTCTGGGAATTCTATTCCAGGGCCTCCCCACCCTCCCAGACAGGAATTCCTTCCCAATATCCTATCTAAATGGACCCTCCATGCAGTGAAGTATCAGGAAAGTGTAAAACTGGCATTTCTCTTGTTCCAAAATGCAGCGGCTGACAGGCTAAACCTGTCCTAAAGCAGCTCCTGTGAGTGAATTCCAGGCTAAACCTGTCCTAAAGCAGCTCCTGTGAGTGAATTCCAGGCTAAACCTGTCCTAAAGCAGCTCCTGTGAGTGAATTCCAGGCTAAACCCTGTCCTAAAGCAGCTCCTGTGCCAGAATTCCAAGTCAAACCCTGTCCTAAAGCAGCTCCTGTGCCAGAATTCCAGGTCAAACCCTGTCCTAAAGCAGCTCCTGTGCCAGAATTCCAGGTTAAACCCTGTCCTAAAGCAGCTCCTGTGCCAGAATTCCAGGTCAAACCCTGTCCCAAAGCAGCTCCTGTGCCCACATTCCCTCCTGGCTTTGCCCCTGGCAGTGCAAAGCTGCCCAAAGTGCTTCCTTGCTCCAGATCCCAGCAATAAACTGCTGGATAAAAAGGAAAAGGGAGACAATCCAACCCCCAGAGAGCAGAGAAATTCCACCTCCAGGGCAAACAGCCCCATTCCTGCAGCTCCTCCACCTGGGAATGCTCACTTAGTTCCTAAGTCCCATTCCAGGCTCCCGAACTGGGAAGACCTTCCAGTTCCCGGCTCAGGGGGCAGCTGGAAGCTGCTCAGGGCAGATTTGGGATGGGCTGGGATGGGTGGGATCCATCCAGGAGGGAACCAGCCCCATCCTCCTCCTCTCCCCTCCTCCTGCCCCTCATTCCCACCCCTCTCCCTTTTCCCAAGAGCTCCTCAGAGGGGGCAGAAGGCACAACTGGGATGCCAAAGATCCCTTTATTTTATGACTCCTGGGGAGTCATAATATTATATATATTATATTTTATTATATATATATATATAGTATATAATATTTTATTGTATATAATATTTTA
This sequence comes from Pipra filicauda, assembly GCF_003945595.2. Taxonomy (NCBI): domain Eukaryota; kingdom Metazoa; phylum Chordata; class Aves; order Passeriformes; family Pipridae; genus Pipra; species Pipra filicauda. Next base: position 32,420 of record NW_024105149.1, on the reverse strand, counting down.
TTACATATAATATTATATATTATTATAGTTTATATACAATATATAAAATTTAATATATAATATATATAATATTTAATTATAATATTATAGTATAATATTATATATTATATATGGTATTATTTTATTATATATAATATTACATATTATATTTTATATATAATATATAAATATATAATGTATATAAAATATATAATTATATTATATTATAATATTATATTATATATTATATATAATATTATGTAATATATAATATTATGTATAATATTGTATATATATACTATAATATATTATATAAAATATTAAATGTTATATATATTATAACTCTTTAAAATGAGCTGCTAAAAACCATCTTGACCTCCAGAGTTAAACCCCAAGTAGTGGGTTATAAACAGGTCCATGTGAGTTATAAACCATTTGCTCCATTTTGCCTCCTTCAGCACTTTGAAAACTCAGGAATTCTTTGTTTAAATCACGCCTGGGTTATGACTTTTTATGTCTTTATCAATTAAATAATTAACTTCTGCCGGCCTGGCCTCTCCAACCCCTTTTCCTGCTCCGAGGATCAATAGCTGATGGTGCTTCTGGACATTTACATGTATAAATTAGAGAGTTATTAATTAATGTGCATTCTTGAAAGGCACAAAAAAAGCCTTATTCTTAGCAGGAATTTGCAAATAGAAAAACGTGTTAAAATACAGACTCCAAAAACTAATTTGCTTTTTGAGCCTCTGCCTTTTCAACAGTCGAGAATAAAATTCAGGGCCTTAAATCAGTGCAGTTATTAGGAATATTTGTCATCCAAATGGGAGCTGGACAAGCAAATTAACTTCCAAAAGGAGGAGCCATCTAATTAAAACAGCAGCAAAGAAACCCTGGAATTTCCAAGGTGGGATCCAGCAGCAAATTCCTGCTTCAGGAATTTAGTTATTTTTGGGTAGGGGGTGTTCAAGAAAGAGAGAAATCCCTTTATGGGGTGGAAATTCCGCAGGGAATTCAAGGGCAACGTGAAGTATTTTAATTTTAATTGGAATTTGGATTGGAATGACACGGCTCCCATAGGCAGTAGGGCAAGACTTGGAGAAATAGAGGAATTTTGGAATAACTAGTTGTGTTCCCAGCACTTCCACTGTGGGAATGGGCAAAAAAAAATAACAATGATTTTTGCCACAAGCTGTGTAAAAATGGTGATAAATTTTGCCACAAGTTGTGTAAAAATGGTGATAATTTTTGCCACAAGTTGTATAAAAATGGTGATAATTTTTGCCACAATTTGTGTAAAAATGGTGATAATTTTTTTGCCACAAGGTGTGTAAAAATGGTGATGATTTTTGCCACGAGTTGTGTGAAAATGGTGATAAGTTTTGCCACAAGTTGTGTAAAAGTGGTGATGATTTTTGCCACAAGTTGTGTAAAAGTGGTGATAATTCTTGCCACAAGCTGTGTAAAAATGGTGATAATTTTTGCCACAAGTTGTGTAAAAATGGAGATGATTTTTGCCACAAGTTGTGTAAAAATGGAGATGATTTTTGCCACAAGTTGTGTAAAAATGGTGATAATTTTTGCCACAAGTTGTGTAAAAATGGAGATGATTTTTGCCACAAGTTGTATAAAAATGATGATAATTTTTGCCACCAGTTCATCCTGAGGGTCTCTGTCAAGACCTCAAGAGGAAAGTGGGAAGAGGGAAGGAAATTATTTGATTCACTACAAGGAGCAGGAGATGAAAGGATTTTAAAATCCATATTTATATATATATATGTATATATTCAATTCCCATTTCAAATAGAAAATCCCAGGAAGCAACCCTTATAATTCTTATAACAATTATATACAATAAGAATTATATATAATTATATTTTATTATATTTTATTATATATATTATATAAATTTATGCATTATATATAATTATATATAATAAGAATTATATATAATAAGAATTATTATATAATTGTTATAAGAACTATTCTATAAGAATTAATATAAGAGTATATATTATATAAATATATACTATAATTATATTTTATATATTATATATTATGTGTTATTATATATTATATAATTATATATTATATATGATATAATTATATTATATATTATATATTCTTATTATATAAGAATTAAATATTATAAGAATTATTATATGAGAATTATTATATAAGAATTATTATAATTATTATATGATTATTATAAGAATTATTATATAATTCTTATAAGAATTATAACCCCCATCTCAGCCCAAATTGGGACAGATCTAAAGGAGGGGGTTAAATTACACTGATAAATCCATCTTTTCTGGATCCATCCATAAAAGAGCTTGGAAAAATTCCATTGCCAGCTCTCGGTTTCGCAGCCTGGATTCATCTCCTGCCACAGGAATTCCAGATGTTGGAAGGTAATAAAGAGCTTTAATACAACCAGCAGCCAGGTTGGAGATCAGAGATGAGGGATAAGGGATGATAAATACACAGTTTTATTAATAATAAAGCCAAATATGAAGACACGCCGTGGAGGTTTTAACGTGGCACGGCCAGAGGATGGATCCGATCCTGCCGGGAATAATCGTGACGAGGGAAATAAAGGTTTAAAAACAGAGCAGGGCTGATTTATTCTGGTTCTTTTATTCCTTGTGCCCCCCTGTTTCATAGAATCCCAGAATCAGCTGGGTTGGAAGGGACCTCCGAGATCATCCAGTCCAACCCTTGATCCAACCCCGCCGTGGTTCCCAGCCCATGGCACTGATGCCACATCCAGTCTGTCCTTAAACACCTCCAGGGACGGAGAATCCCCCCCTTCCCTGGGCAGCCCATTCCAAGGGCTCAGCACCCTCTCTGCAAAGAAATTCTTCCTGCTCTCCAACCTCCCCCTCCCCTGGCCCAGCTGCAGACCCAGCCCTCTTGTCTTGCTGAGAGTTGCCTGGGAAAAGAGACCAACCCCCCCCGGCTCCCCCCTCCTGGCAGGGAGTTGCAGAGAGTGAGGAGGTCTCCCCTGAGCCTCCTCTTCTCCAGGCTGAGCCCCCCAGCTCCCTCAGCCTCTCCTCCCAGCACTTGTGCTCCAGTCCCTTCCCCAGCCTCGTTGCTCTCCTCTGGCCCTGCTCCAGCCCCTCCAGGGCCTTCCTGAGCTGAGGGCCCAGAACTGGACACAGCACTCCAGGGGTGGCCTCCCCAGCGCTGAGTCCAGGGCAGGAATCCCTTCCCTGGCCCTGTTGGCCACCCTGTTCCTGAGCCAGGCCAGGCTCCATTGGCCCTCTTGTCCCCCTGGGCACACTGGGGCTCCTGTTCAGCTCCCTGGCCATCCCCACTCCCAGCTCCCTTCCTGCCTGGCTGCTCTCCAGCCCCTCTGGCCCAGCCTGGAGCTGCCGGGGGTTGTTGTGGCCAAAGGGCAGGACCCGGCCCTTGGCCTGCTTGAACCTCATCCCCTTGGAATCAGCCCATGGATCCAGCCTGGGCAGGTCCCTCTGCAGAGCCCTCCTGCCTTCCAGCTGATGGACACTCCCCCCAGCTTGGTGTCATCTGCAAACTTGCTGATGGTTCCCTCCATCCCCTCAGACCCAGTGTCTGCACACCCAGAAGGAGTCACGTCGTGAAGCTGCGCTGCCCGACTAATTACGCTTCTTTTTGGCGCTCTATTGTGCTTTAATTAAGAACCGTTTGCATTTTCGGAGCGAGCAGACACAGAAAGTTTGCCTTTTTAATTAAAAGCGAAAAGCAAACGAAGCTGTTCCGGGCGGAGCGGGAGCGAAGCTCTGATGAACAGGGGGAGGGCAGGGGAGAAGTTTCAACCCCGGCGAATTTTAATGCCAACAGTGCAAAATGCAACTAATTATCCAGCCATTGATTGTTTGCCGCGGATAAGGAGCTATGACTTCTTTATCAGACGGCCTAATCTCTCCTCTCCTCCCCGGGAATCGCTGGAATTCCGGGATTTCGGGGAGGCACAAAGCCAAGCCGCGCCTTTGTGATGTAAATCAGCGGCATCAGCGGCTTTGAGCAGCGTGAAAATCGGATTTTACGGGGAGAAAACGCTCCTTCCCAGCTGCTGGAAGGAGCCCAGAAATATATTAAAGGTGCTGCTCTGAGGCCGCACCTTAATAAAAAGGTTTGGGGAGGTTTAGCTTTGCAGGAAGAGAGAGAGGGAGAGAGGGATAGAGGGGGATAGAGAGGGATAGAAGTGCTTTTTCCACAGTGCCTCTCCGGAGGGTTGGTGGACCCAGGTGCCCTGGAGATGAGGAATGGGGTGGAAAGAGGATTTTGGCCATAAAACCTCCCTTTCTCTCCCAGACTCTGGGTAGCAAAAGAAAAGGATGCTCGGAGTGAGCAGCTCCGCCTTTCCGAGTGGAAAATCCAGGAGGGAGCAGCTCTGTCTGTCAGTTTGAGGAGTTTTTCCATAGGATTCCCACGGTTTTCAGTGATAAGGAGAACCTCAAGCAGGGATTTCTCTATTCTGGGCAGTGAAATCTTGTGCAAGAGCAGACAAACATCCCAGCTCCTTCTTTTCCCAGGATTTTTAGGTGGTTCAGCAGATTTACACATTTATGGCCTTCACGACGCTCTTCCAGCGCTTCCCAAAGCTCCAGGAACCAGGAGCAGCATTTGATGGCTGTCAAATCTTATTTCTGGGATGCATTCAAAGCGAATTTAAATAAAAAACCCCAACTCCTGAAATGTCATTCTGCGGTAAAAAATCAAAATATTACTTATTGCATATGTAATAATTTATAACAAATTATAATTATAAATCAAATAGATCATAAATGCCTGGCATTGAGAGCAGAGACAAATGATGAAACCTCTGAGCTCTGCAGTCAAAAAGGGGCTTTCCAAAATCACCCATTTTACCCCAAATTACCCATTTTACCCCAAATCACTATTAGACCCACTACCCAAAATTAACATTTAAATTTTCTCCCCCCCCCCTTGTGTTCATAATCTCATAATGATTAAATGATTCCAGTGGTGGAAATTGTGCTTTTAAGGCTGTTTTTGCAGCCTGCAGGGATTTGCTCCTCGCCAGGAGATGTGTCTGGTTTTTATAATTCTCATTTTTGCTGCTTTTTTTATCAGCTTTTACATATCTTGGTATCACCTTTGTCGACAAGTGCAAATGTGGAAAAAGGGGAGGGGAAAAACAGGCAAAGAAATGGAAAAGATAAAAATCCATGGAAGGCAAAATTGGTTTTTTTTTTATATTGGAATCAGCTTAATCAGGTGCCTCATCTTTGGATGCAGGAGGAGAAAAAAAAACCCACAAGTTTAGCTTATTTTTTCTTGCTGGTTTTTAGATTTTAAAAGGAAATCAGATGGTAATAAAAGCTGGTTTGAAAGGGAAAAAAATGCTGTTTTTACATCCCAGCTGTGAAGGCATTTTATTGCCTCGTGTGCACAAAAGGTTCCTCCCTCCCAATAAATGAGTTTAACGTCGTGAGGGATCAGTCTGATTATCCTGGAATCGATCTGATTATTCTTGTGAGGTAAAAAACGGCCTGAATTTCGAAAGAATGGGTTCAGATGGGCAAAAATACAAAAATAAGCAAGTTATTAAAATAGGAATGTAAAAAGTACAGCTACGAACAGAGAGACTTTTAATAGTTTAAAAAAATTATTAGCAATTGACAGTTAAAAAAAAATTTAAAAATTATCAAACCCATCGGAAAAAAATGATAAAAAACCAAAACAAAACATGAAAAAGAAAAGAAAAAAAATGATGATGGGTTTGTTTGGCCCCAGAGATATTGGGAATTAAAGGACACAATCCAATTATTCAGAGATATTGGAATTAAAGGGCACAATCCAGGTGGGATTCACAAAGGGAAAACTGTGATTTGCCTGTGAAATCTGGAGTTAATTATTAGGGAATCTGCTGGAAACAACAGGAAAATGTGGACACAGAAATGGGCAAAAAAGGAATTTATTCTCTGAAAAGGAGGGAATATTTTGCATTGATCCAGAATTGTTAATTTTTAGGATTTATTTGAGTATTGTCCATGTTGTCCAGGCTCCATCCCAGACTAAAATCACCTGGATTTCACTTCCCAATGGATAATTAATGAATATACCAATAAGAGGGTTGTCTTTGGGGGGTTTTATGTGGGTTTTTTATTCATCAGTCACAGCCTTGGAGTTGAGCGGTGGCAAAATTGTCATAAAATCAAAATTTCTGCCAGATTTTTGGGATCAGTTGGGTTGCCCTTCATCAAATATGTTGGGACACCGGATAAGTGGGAAGGCACAGTGGCTTTGACCGGAATATTCTATTTTGGCTGGGGAAAAAAATTCCTGAAGCTTTTTTTTAAAGTGTTTTTATGGCACAGCAACCTGGGCTGGGGGAAGGTGTCCCTGCCCGTGGCAGGGGGTGCCACTGGATGGGCTTTAAAGTCCCTTCTAACCCAAAGCTTTTTAGGATTCTGTGATTTCCCCTGGATCCCTGGAAGTGTCCAAGGCCAGGTTGGGATCCCTGGGATATTGGAAGGTGTCCCTGCCCGTGGCAGGGGGTGGCACTGGATGGGCTTTAAGGTCCCTTCCAACCCTTTTATAGTTGTTCAAACCCTTCCAAACCTTTTTAGGATTCTGTGATTTCCAGGAGTGCCCTGGGAAAGGAATCCCTCTGCTCACTTCTCCACATCCCATTCCATCTCAAAGCAAAGACCTCCAGAGTACAGAAAAATGGGAATTCTGGCTGGTCCTGCTTGATTTGGAGAGTGATAAACTCTACTTTAATTAAAGGGAACCTCCAGGAGAGCTGGGGAGGGATTTGGGAAAAGGGCTGGAGGGACAGGACACAGGGAATGGCTTCAAACTGCCAGAGGACAGGGAGAGATGGGATATTGGGAAGGAATTCCTGGCTGGGAGGGTGGGGAGGGGCTGGAATGGAATTCCCAGAGAAGCTGTGGCTGCCCCTGGATCCCTGGAAGTGTCCAAGGCCAGGTTGGGATCCCTGGGATATTGGAAGGTCTCCCTGCCTGTGGCAGGAGGTGGCACTGGATGGGCTTTAAGGTCCCTTCCAACCCTTTTATAGTTGTTCAAACCCTTCCAAACCTTTTTAGGATTCTGTGATTTCCAGGAGTGACATGGGAAAGGAATCCCTCTGCTCACTTCTCCACATCCCATGCCATCTCAAAGCAAAGACCTCCAGAGTACAGAAAAATGGGAATTCTGGCTGGTCCTGCTTGATTTGGAGAGTGATAAACTCTGCTTTAATTAAAGGGAACCTCCAGGAGAGCTGGGGAGGGATTTGGGAAAAGGGCTGGAGGGACAGGACACAGGGAATGGCTTCCCACTGCCAGAGGACAGGGAGAGATGGGCTTCAGTTATTTCTTTTGCTTTGCCTTGCTCTTAAATTAATACTTTACATTTTTCTGTGCCTTTTGCATTTCCCTCCCAAATCAGCAAAACAATTCCTATAAAGTCTTTTTTTTTTTATTATTTTATTCCTGGACCACCCTCGTGGCGAGAAAATAAAATTCTGATTTAAAAATGGAAATGATTTAAATTTATTAAATAATTTAATAAATATATATATTACAAATAAAATAAATTTATTAAATTTTAAAATTTATTTTTGCTTCCTGACACAATCTACTCGAAAATCAATAAGAATTAAATGATGCACATAAAAATATTATTAAATTTTTATAGGGTTTATTTAAGGGCAGGTTTAATTATTCGAGTTCTTTGGGGGTTTTTTTTGGTGGCAGGAGAAATCTCATAAAAATTAAAGAATAAAAAAAATTTAATGAAGTAATTATTAGAAGAGCAAACAGGCCCAGAAGGGACATTTATTTTGCAGTATAAAGGATTTTTTTTTTTTTTTGGTCTGTGGAAAGGAATAAGATGAAGGTTAATTGAGGAGGGGAAAAAAAAAGTTGGAAAATTCCCAGGTCTGGAAGAAAAAAAAATCAGAGGAATAAATTATTTAATTCAGAGCAAAGAAATCAGAAGAATAATTATTTCATTCAGTGTAAAGAAATCAGAGGAATAAGTTATTTAATTCAGTGTAAAGAAATCAGAGAAATAAGTTATTTAATTCAGAGCAAAGAAATCAGAGGAATAAAGAAATTTAATTCAGAGTAAAGAAATCAGAGGAATAAAGAAATTTAATTCAGAGTAAAGAAATCAGAGGAAAATGTTATTTAATTCAGTGTTAAGAAATCAGAGTAATCAATTATTTAATCCAGTGTTAAAAAATCAGAGTAATCATTTAATCCAGTGCTAAGAAATCAGAGTAATCAGTTATTTATTTCAGAGTAAAGAAATCAGAGTAATCAGTTATTTAATTCAGAGTAAAGAAATCAAAGGAATGAATTATTTAATTAAGAGCAAAGAAATCAGAGGAATAAGTTATTTAATTCAGAGTAAAGAAATCAGAGGAATAAATTATTTAATTCAGTGTAAAAAAATCAGAGGAATAAATTATTTATTCCAGTGTGAAGAAATCAGAGGAATCAGTTAATTTATTTAGTGTATAGAAATCAAAGGAATAAGTTATTTAATTCAGAGTAAAGAAATCAGAGGAATAAAGAAATTTAATTCAGAGTAAAGAAATCAGAGGAAAATGTTATTTAATTCAGTGTTAAGAAATCAGAGTAATCAATTATTTAATCCAGTGTTAAAAAATCAGAGTAATCATTTAATCCAGTGCTAAGAAATCAGAGTAATCAGTTATTTATTTCAGAGTAAAGAAATCAGAGTAATCAGTTATTTAATTCAGAGTAAAGAAATCAAAGGAATGAATTATTTAATTAAGAGCAAAGAAATCAGAGGAATAAGTTATTTAATTCAGAGTAAAGAAATCAGAGGAATAAATTATTTAATTCAGTGTAAAAAAATCAGAGGAATAAATTATTTATTCCAGTGTGAAGAAATCAGAGGAATCAGTTAATTTATTTAGTGTATAGAAATCAAAGGAATAAGTTATTTAATTCAGAGTAAAGAAATCAGAGGAATAAGATATTTAATTGAGAGTAAAGAAATCAAAGGAATCAGTTATTTTATTCAGAGTAAAGAAATCAGAGGAATAAGTTTTTTAATCCAGTGCTAAGAAATCAGAGGAATAAGTTATTTAATTGAGAGTAAATAAATCAAAGGAATAAGTTATTTAATTCAGAGCAAAGAAATCAAAAGAATAAATTATTTAATTCAGTGTAAAGAAATCAGAGGAATCATTTATTTAATCCAGAGTTAAGAAATCAGAGGAATAAGTTGTTTTATTTAGTGTAAAGAAATCAAAAGAATAAATTATTTAATTCAGTGCAAATAAATCAAAGTAATAAGTTATTTAATTCAGTGTAAAGAAATCAGAGGAATCAGTTATTTTATTTAGTGTAAGAAATCAGAGGAATAAGTTATTTAATCCAGTTTTAAGAAACAGAACAATAAGTTATTTAATTCAGTGCTAGGAAATCAAAGGAATAAATTATTTAATTCAGTGTTAAGAAATCAGAGGAATAAGTTATTTAATTCAGAGTAAAGAAATCAGAGGAATCAATTATTTAATTCAGTGTAAAGAAATCAGAGGAATAAGATATTTTATTTAGTGTAAAGAAATCAAAGGAATAAGTTATTTAATTCAGAGTAAAGAAATCAAAGGAATAAGTTATTTTATTCAGTGCTAAGAAATCAGAGGAATAAATTATTTAATCCAGTGTAAAAAAATCAGAGGAATAAGTTATTTTATTTAGTGTAAAGAAACCAAAGGAATAAGTTATTTAATTGAGTGTAAAGGTCTCATGAAAAATAGCCCTGAATTGGGTCCCAAACCTGATCCACGTGGTCCAAAATTATCCCAAGAAAGGCTGGAAGAAGGACAAGGATTGGGCAAGTGAACATGAGATTGGTTTGGAAATGAGAAGGTTTTGATTTGGGGAACTGCATTAAAATAAAAAAAAATAGAAATTTTAATTTTGATGAAATTTAGTTTAATTTTAAAAACTACCAGGATTTCCAAAATTGTCTGGAAAAAGAGGAAAAATCCCTGAGAAATTCATGTTTAGGGAGAAATCCTCCAAGTGGTGGTGGCTGGACCAACACCAGACCTCACCCCAGGGGGGTATTGATGTTGAGTTACTATAATAATATAATATAATATAATATAATATAATATAATATAATATAATATAATATAATATAATATAATATAATATAATATAAATAACATAATATAATATAATATATAATATATATAATATATATAATATATAATATATAATAATATATATAACATAATATAAAATATAATAAAATAATATATAATATAATATATAATATAATATATATAATATAATAAAATAATATATAATAATATATATAATATATATTTATATATTTATATATTTTATATATATAGTATAATATATTATGATATAATATATACTATAGTAAATATATTAAATAGAATAATTTTTTGTGATAAAATGATGGTAAATTAAAATTTTTATATATTATGTGAAATAATGTCATAGTTACACTAAATATGATGAAATAGAGTGAATATAAAATATAATAAATAATAGTAGGTATTTACTAAATACATTTAATAGTATTGATTTAATAGTATTTTAGTAAATATAAAATATACTAAAATATACTAAATAATATAAAAATATACAAATAATATAAAAAACTTTATATTTATAAAATATATATATTTATATATATAAATAATATAAAAAACTACAAAATATGCTAAATAACAATAAATAAACCTCTTTGTTGAAGGGAAAACAAGGGAAGTGAAAGAAAGAGGAAAATTCTTTATCCAGAGGGATGGAGGACATGGATATGTTTGGATCTCACATTATTTTGGTAAATAATTATTAATTAAAAATATTCCATCCACTTTTCCCCTGAGCTTGTCTTTTTTTTTTTCTCCCCACCATATCCTGATGCAGCAGCAGGATGGAAATGCTCCTTCTTTTTTCCAAGCTGGAATGTCATAGGAAAGATTAATTTTGGGATTTCCCATGGCTTGATTTGGAGCAGAACGGCAGCAGAGCATTTAAAATCCCAATCCAGCTGTGCCAGGATCCATAAAGGACATCTGGGAAGGATGGGATACCTGGGAATGATGGGGAATCTGGGAAGGATGGGGTATCTGGGAATGATGGGGAATCTGGGAATGATGGGGAATCTGGGAAGGATGGGGTATCTGGGAAGAATGGGATATCTGGGAAAGATGGGATATCTGGGAAGGGTGGGATATCTGGGAAGGATGGGGAATCTGGGAAGGATGGGACATCTGGGAAGGATGGGACATCTGGGAAGGGTGGGATATCTGGGAAGGATGGAATATCTGGGAAGGATGGGGCAGCTGGGAAGGATGGGATATCTGGGAAGAATGGGGAAGCTGGGAATGATGGGGAATTTGGAAAGGATGGGATATCTGGGAAGGATGGGATATCTGGGAAAGATGGAATATCTGGGAAGGATGGGACATCTGGGAAGGATGGGAATCTGGGAAGGGTGGGATATCTGGGAAGGATGGGATATCTGGGAAGGATGGGGCAGCTGTGAAGGATGGGATATCAAGTGCCACCCCCTGCCATGGGCAGGGACACCTTCCACTGGCCCAGGTGGCTCCAACCTGGCCTTGGACACTTCCAGGGATGCAGGGGCAGCCACAGCTTCTCTGGGAATTCTATTCCAGCCCCTCCCCACCCTCCCAGTCAGGAATTGCATCCCAGCCCTTGGAGCATCTCCGGGGCCTCCTCTGGACTCTCTCCAGCAGTTCCACATCCCTCTGATATCGGCCCCCAGAGCTGGAGGCAGCACTGAGACTCTTCCCAACGATTCCATGGCTATTTAGGGACACCTGGGCTGCTCCAGTGGCAGCACAGCCCCCTCCCGGACCTCACATTCCTCAGTTTTGGTGTTGCTCCCAACAATTTTCGCGGAAGTTCCACGGAGGTTCATCTCCCTGTATTGCCTGAAGGCCCATCCAGGAGCCAGAGGAGCCAGACTTTTTCCCTGGAAAAAAGCTGTGCAAACATCATTCCAAAGGATTCGCAGCCTGTGCCGGGAAGTTTCCTCTGGGCCCAACGACATTTTTAATTCCTGGAGAGCATTTTCATTTTCTCCTGATGAAGCACCTCTAAAGACAGGAACACGGGAGAGTGGGGAAGGGTCAAGAGGCAATTAAGAAAAAAACTCACTTTTCACTGCTGGAAAAAGCAGTTAATTAGATGAAAGAAGTGAAAAAAAAGCAGGAGAGGGAAGAGCTGAGCCGCAATTTGGCAAATTTAAAGAGCTTTCTATCAAACGAATTGATTGGGAGACTAATCATAATCAGGGCTCCTGGATTAGCAGTTAATTGGTGGAATCAATTAATAGTGGTTGTTTTTCACAGCACACTTTCCCCCAGAGCACAGGGATTTCGTTGCAGCCTGTTTTTGGAGATAACAGATGCTGGATTAGGGGCCGGGAATGATTCCCTGTCAATCCAACAGCTCTGTTGGTCCCTCCTTTCAGGAATTTCATTTTTAAGGGATTTTTTTTTTAGTGTCTGAAAGGGTGTTGGTTGAGTTATTTTCATTCCCTTCTTGTTGCCTCTGCACTTTCTCAGTTTTTGATGTTAAAGAACAAATTATTCTCTCAATAAACTTCCGAGTGCTCCCTGCTCCCTCTGAGGAGGGAATAATCCAAGATTATTCATGGAATAATCTCCTCTCCGGAGGTTGGGCAGCAAATTCCTGAGAAATAACAACTCCAAACTTCAAGAAAACTTGGTGGGATTTGTGCTTTAAAGGCAGCTGGGGCTGGGGATGTTCCAGGAGGTGAACACTGGGAATCTGGGATTGCTGGTGCTTCCCCTTTCCCAGTCACTGGGATGGATTTCATGGAAAGATAAAGACGGGGTCAGATCCAGGGGTTCAGGATAACAAGTCGCTCTGTGCTATTTTGATAATTATTTTTAATTTTAATTTTAATTTAATTTTAATTGATTTCTTATTATTCTATCAGCAAATGTCATGCTACGTATTTAAATGATCCAGGGGTTCAGAATAATGAGCTCCCATGTTCCTCTGGGGGTGTGTGCCCACGGTGCAGGGGGCAAAAGAGAGGCAGGAGCGGGCCCGTGAGCTGCAGGGCTGAGGGTTTGTGCCCTTTCAGTTGCACCAAGACACAGATAAGGGGAGAAAGCCAGGGTTTATTAACATCAGGGGAAGGGGAAGGATGAAGTGGGGTCAGGAGAAGGGAATGGAAGGAGGGAGCCGTCCCTGAGGCTGCAGAGGCCAGGAGCTGCCTGGCCTTGCGGGCTGGCTCAGTTGGGTCCAACATCAGCTGGAGCTGCAGCCGCGCTGAGAAGTGGTCCCTGGGCTGTGGTGGGGGGCTGTTGCAGGGACATTGGTCGTCTCAGCGGAGCAGGTGGAGTTCTCATGGCCCGGCTGTAAGTGTCCACGAGTGCAGCTCTCATGTTGGAGACAGAGGGGCAGTCGTCCTCGCTCATGGCTGTAAGGCCTGGAAGAGAGAGGAAGGGAGCCGGGGTCAGAGAGTGGCTGTGCAGGGACCCCAGGAGCCCCTCCTGCCAGGGCCATGCCAGGCAGCTCTTGGCACAGCCAGGAGGGAGCAGGGGCCAAGGGGATGAGCGGGAAAGTTCTGGGCACCAATGGGCACCCTGCCCCTGCCATGTGTGTGTGCTCTGGCCATGGTGTGCAGGGAGCAGAGCCCTGTGCAGGCAGGGCAGGGATTGCAGCTCCCTGCCCAGGGTCTGTGCTGGTCCCCGGCAGCCCCCAGGGAGGCCTCTCTGCCCTCACTCACCCTTGAGGATGGGCCACAGGTCTTGCTGCCACTCCCTCATGTGCCAGCCGGCGACCCCTGGGAACACAGAGGCTGTCAGGGCCCAGGGGCTCCGCATCAGGAGGCCCCGGGGCTGGGCTGGCAGAGGGCGGCAGCAGCCGCCAGGGCACTCGGGGCTCCCCAGCACATCCCTGGGCCCATCGTGCTGCCGCTGCAGCAGCCGGGGCTGGGGCCGAGCTGCAGCGGGGCGGGGAGGGACCGCGGCCTCGGGGCTCACCCATGAACCTGACGGCCGCCTCTCGCAGGGGCTCCTGTGGGCTCTGCAGGTAGGGCAGGGCCTGCTGCAGGTGCTCGCCCCTTCGGCTCCTGTCCTTCTCCATCTGCAGAGAGTAGGGGGGTGTCTGTGGTTGCAGCAGTGGGCAGGGGCACAGGGCCAGCCGGCACACTGCACACTGGGGGCTTCTCCAGCCTGGGGCTGGGCCTTTGCACTCATCCTTACCAGGCAGTCACAGAATCTGAAGGGCTGCTCTGTCTCCAGCAGCTGCTCCAGGTCCTTCCTCTGGAGGAAGCTTGTAGCCCAGAGCAGTGCTTCCCGAGCGGCCTGCAGAGCAGCAGAGAGCGGGACATGGCACCGCAGCCCAGGGCACAGCCCCTGTGTCCCTGCTCCAAGGGCAGCAGGAGGCCTGAGCCCTTGAGGTCCCAGGGCAGGAGGCAGCCCAGCCCCTGCCCCGGGGACACCAGAGCCCAGCAGTGCTCACCTCTGCCACGCGCTGGTTCTCGTCGTGCCAGCGGAAGAACAGTGGGACCAGGCTCTGGCGCACCTGCATCTCCCAGGGCTCTGTTCCCTCTTCCGCCAGCACCTCCATCACCTCTCGGAAGAGGCGAATGGAGAGCAGCTGCACGTGGCTGTTGTCCTGGGGCCAAAGAAGAAAAAAGACCTCAGCACTGCCTGCTCCAGGCCCTCCAGGCCCAGACCTGAAACTCCACCGAGTTTCCTGGCAGCACCCAGTGCCTGTGGCTGGGGGCACAGAGCCTTACGTTGTCAAAGACTGGCCGGAGCGCCTCAGCCAGCCCCGGGGCAGTGGAGCTGAGTCCCTTCCTGTCTTCCTCATCCTGGAGCACATTCAGGAACAGGGAGAGGGTCATCCTGACCAGCTCTCCATCTCCATCACGCAGCAGCTCCAGGAGGGGCTCAGACAGGCTGCAGATGCTTTTGGCCTGTGGGGAACAGAAGGCTGTGCTGGGAAGCCCTGAACAGCTGCCCCACCAACCCCATTCTGGCAGTGCAAACCCACGCTGCTGCCCTGGGGCCCAGAGGCCAAAGGCCTGTCCCACAGGGCCTGGGCAGCTGGAGAGGGAGGCAGGAGATCTGGCAGCAGCTGCCACAGCTCCCGAAGCCCAGCCAAGGCCAAGCCACTGCCCTCTCCAGCCCCAGGCTGCCCGTGTGGCTTCAGCCCCTGCCCCCTTCTCACCATGGAGGGATCCCCGCTGAGCACCAGGAGCCCTCGCAGAGCCAGGCGCCGCCTCTCTGGGCACTGGCTCTGCAGGTGCCTTGCCAGGATCTGCAGGACACTGTCATCACCTGCGCTCACGTCCAAATAGTTGAGGACCTGGAAGGCAGAGAGCAGTGCCGGGGTGGGCGGGCGGCAGGAGCGCGGAGCCGGCCAGGGCTGGGCCCAGGCAGCAGCACAGGGCGCAGGCACCGTCCCGGGCAGCTGCGGCTGTGAGAGGGCAGAGAGGGGGAGGCAGCGGGGCCAGGCAGTGCTGGCCATCGGGCTCACCTCGACAAGGAAGGCCAGGGCAGGCAGCTCCCAGCGGGGCCCCTCCCTGCTGAGCAGCCCCAGCAGGTGCCTTGCCAGCGGGCCATAGGAGGGGACCAACACGTGGCGCATCTCCCTGTCAGGGCAAAAAGGGAACCCTTGGTCCTGAGTCGGGTGGGCAAAGCTCTGCCAGCACTGGCTGGGCCGTCCCTTGGGGCCAAGACCCTCTGTCCCACGCCCCCAGGGGCTGTGTGGGCTGCCCCGTGCCCAGGGCAGAGATGCCAGGGGCAGCGGGGACAAGGCTGTCTCACCTGGCCAGCAGCCCCACCGCGTAGTGGTGGGTGTCAGCAGAGAGGAGCGCGTCCCAGCCACGCTTGCGCTCCACTGACACCAGCTCCTGGTCCCACTGCAGCCGGCAGAGCAGGGCCCGGATGGTCTGCACCACAAAGCTGTGTGCAGAGCAAAGGCCATGTCAGGCTGGGAGCCCTGGCCCCAGCCCCGAGGGCACGGCAGGGAGAGGGGACGGGCATGGAGCACCTGTTGGGGTGGGTGGGAAGGCCGTGTAGCTCCTGGCATCCCCTCCAGAAGGTGCTGACCTCCTGTGGCATCTGCTCAGTGCTCATAGAAACTTGGCAGAGCAGAGCCAGGAGGAGACAAGGGGCATAATCAAACAGTGCATCTTGGCACTGGGGCTCCTGGACCATCAGCCACAGGGCCAGGGTTGCCTGCAAGAAAGCCACGTGGAGACACCATCAGTGCCCAGAGGGAGGGAGAGGCCAGGGAGAGCCAGGGGGAGCAGCCGGCCTGCTGCCCCTGAACCTGCCCCTCAGCCCCATTTGCAGCCCAAGGCCTGAGGGAGATGCAAGGGTGGGGGAAGATGGAGAGTCGCTGGAGAGGCGACGTGGGGAGGAGCAAAGGCCACTTCCAGAAACTCACAGCCAGGGCAAAGACGTCCATGTGGTCCCCGCTGGAGGTGGACACGCTGTGCAGTGGCCAGTCCTCCATCACCCCGAGCAGCGTTGGCAGCACCTTGTGTGCTGTGGTGGCCGAGGAGGCGATGGTCCTCCACAGGATTGCAGCAGCTCTGTGGAGCCAGAGCTCTGGGTCAGGGGGGTTTGGGCCTTGGGAGCTGTGGGGGCCCAGGTGACAGAGCCACGGTGCCTTGAGGGGTAGGGAGGGCACATGGCAGCAGGATCAGGGACTGACATGCCAGGGCTGGGAAGTGGAGGGGCCAGAGGGTGCTGAAATTGTCCACTTGTCTGTCAGACCAGGAGGGACAGGCTGGATGGGGTGCTGGGTTGTAAAGGCTGGTGAGCCCTGAGGCAGCAAAGCAGCTGGGCCCTGTACCTGTCACACATTGGGGCACAGTGCAGGAGAGTCGTCACCACGTGCCCAGGGTGTGCGTGGGCCAGCCTGCGGATGGCAATGGGCGGCCTGACCTCTGGAGACTCCCGGCACGTGAGCCACTGGTGGATGGATCTGACACTGGCTGGCACCTGGAGGGGAGTGGGAGACACTTGGAGAGCTGCCAGAGCCAGCAGCTTGCCCAGCTTGCCGCAGGAAGGGCTTCCCTTCCCACCACACTGTGCTGGCCTCAAAGGCTCTGGGGGCCCAGCAGAGCCGGCTTGAGGGTCCACAAGACCCCTGGGAGGCTCAAGCCCTGGCCACAGGCTGCTTACTTCATTCACATTGGAGACAGTTTTCTCCTCCAAAATGTCCAGACTGGGAGCATCAGTGACACTGTCCATGGGCAGGCAGTCGGTGTCTGCGATGCTCTCAGTCGTGGCGTCAGCCTTGGCCCCGACATCTGTTGGTGCCGTGTCAGAGCTTGTCTCGGTGTCGGTCAGTGCCGTGTCAAAAGTGGCTGTGCCATCCGTCAGTGCCGTGTCAGAGGTGGCTGTGGCCTCGAGAGGTGCAGTGTCAGTGGCTTCTGTGCCCTCAAGTGGTGCCATGTCCGAGTTTGCTGTGCCATTAACCGGTGTCTGGTCAGAGGTGTCTGTGCCATCAACCGGTGCCGTGTCACAGGTGGCTGCGCAATCAATGGCTGCCATGGTGGTGGTGTCTGTGCCATCAGTTGCTGCCATGTCCAAGGTTGCTGTGCCATCCATGGGTGCCATGTCACCGCTGGCTGCACAGTCCCTCGGTGCAGTGCTGACATCCGGCTCCACCTCGAGCTCGGCTGCGCTGGTGTCAGGCTGTGCCGGGAGCTCGGGCGGTGCGGTCGTGGCTGTTCTGCGCCGAACTCCCACGAATTTCAGCAACCTCTGCAGGAGAAGAAAGGGCAGGGAAGAGAGGGAAGTGGCATGGAGTGCTCTGACAGCGGTGCCAGGCGGAGCAGGGACAGCAGGCCCAGCCCAGGGAGGGATGGCTGCAGGTACCTGAACTGCCCTGCGCAAGCGGCCACGGGCGCGGTCCTGCTCTTCTGGGCGGTCCCGGCCTGGATCTGGCAAAGAGCGAGCGCAGTCAGAGCTGAGGGGCCGCGGGAGAGGCCAGAGAACACAGCCCAGCCCTGTGCTCCACAGGCAGGGCCGGCCCTGGGATGCCCAGGGGATGGAGCACGGATGCCGGGGGGATCAGCCTTGGGCCCCCCTTTCCCCCTCCCTTTCCCTGGCCATGTCCAGAGGGGACGGCAAGGGGCCCAGCTGGCTGCAGCCACCATCCCTGTGGCCCAGCTCCAGCACTCACCCTGCTGCAGTGGCTGGAAGTGCTGCACCTCCTCCTCCGCCTCCTGTGCTGGGCCAGCTCCAGGGCCTCTCCTGTTCTTCCTGTTCCTCCGGAGCAGCCGGCACAGGCCGAAGCATCCCCCCGCCATGGCACAGTCTGGTGTTGAGGGCACCTGCGGGGGAGAAACCTGGGAAAAACCCCTGGCGGCCAAGTGTGACACAATGGCCTGTGGGGCTCCTGCCACAGGGACTGGGGATGTTTTGGAAAAGCCCCTGGTGGCAAAGTCTCAAAAAACAGCCTCAAGGGCTGCTGCCACAGGCACTGGTGACTCCTCGGAAAAGCTCCAGGGCACCAAGGCCCGTGGCCTGGCCTCAAGGGCCACTCCCACAGGGAGTGGGGTCACCTCAGAAATGCTCCGGGTCCCCAACTCCTGTGCTGTGGCCTCGAGGGAAGTTGATCGAAAAAGAACTCTCAGAAACGCTCCTGGTCGATGAGAAAGGAGTTGGCTGCGAGGAGGCTCCTCACAGCACCGCTCTGTCCCGTCCTGCCCAGTCGCCCGCTCCGAGCACGGTGGCGTGGCCGCGTTGCCGCCAACACCTTTATCCCCACGGGTCACAAAGGACACCGGCCCATCCCCTGGGCGACGGCCACCGTGTCACAAAGGGCCCTGTGACACACTGCCATGGGCCCTGGGGCCTCCCCCAGCCCGGCCAACCTGCCCCAGCTCGGAAGGAATCCATTCCCAAAAGCAGCTGCAGCTGGATGTGGGGCTGTAGGAGCTGTGGGTGTTACAGGGCAGTGTCCTCACTGTCCCTGCTGGGTCAGGGGTTCCAGGAGCTGTGTGTTGTTCCAGTTTTCCCTGACAGCCACTCCAGGGCTTCCCCAGGTGGCTGCTGGGGCTGCACTGAGGGACACGACCCCACCCCACCTCTGTGAGGTTCTACCCATCCTTTCCCCCTCCACCCCCTCCCCACACAAGGTGGTTCTGACCCCATAATCCCTGATCTGGTGTCTAACAGTTCCTCAAAACTGGTATTTCTTTCAGAGAATCATCAATAAATGGTTCAAATGGTATCAATCTCAGTCACAAGGAACCCCATTTCTGGCTGGCCACGGCAAGGCCAGGAATGTCCACACCAGCCAGCCCAGGAGACGCAGAGATGTGTTAGACCATCATGACCTCAACAACTCTGATTTTCCAAATTAAACCCAACAATTATCTTTCCATAATTCCCATGGAGCCAAGTCTCTGGTGTCCAGTTCCTACAGGAACTGAGATTTGGGCTGTCCCGGGCTCTTCGAAGAGTCACAACATCCATTTTTTTTTGTGATAAAAAGCCTTTTCCTCTACTTCCATTATTGCTTTTCGAGGCTCTGATTTCTAAAGCTGTTATTCATTGGTAGAAATCCAAACTGGTAAAAAAAAAAATCAGCTAAATCCAACACATTTTGAATTGTATTTAAACTCAAAATTGAATTGTTTAGTCAAAAAACCAGAAGGCTGTCAGACAACGGTGGATCCAAGTTAAATCCCACGTCCAATCTCTTCCTTAATGAATTCCCCCACAACTCATCCCTCAAAATAGGAAGAGAAAAGGCAGCAACAAGATGTTTTAGGAAGTTCCAGACTCAAAACAAACCTAAAAACGGCTCTTCCTGCAAATACTGTCTCACAACTCTCATTTTCTAGTTGTCTGGTTCCAATTGCTTTTTCCATCCCTGCTGCAGAAGGAATTTTACTACACAAGCTGTTCCATCTCAAATGCCTTTTCTTTTTTTTTTTTTTTTTGCTAAACCATCCCTCCTGGAGCACCCATTTTATAGGAAACCATCCCAAAATATTTGTTAAAGACGATGGTTTATCTTGAGTCCGTATAAATATTTAGAGGAAATGTGTCTCTGTGTCATTTCACAGCTGCCAGAGCCGCTTTCTTACCTCATGAGTGCACTGAAAATGCTTTTAAAAAGCTCATTGAAATTGATTTTTTTTAAAAAATGGAAATACAGGAATTATCTGTCTGCTCTGAGCAGCCTTTTGTTCCCCTGTAATAAAAGCAGTAAATAAAGACCAACAGGAAATTCCTGAGTAGGGCACTGAAAATAAGGTAGTGGATGGTGTTGGATGTTCAGGAGAGTTATGGCATTTAGAAATCTGCTTCCAAAATTGTGATTTAATGATTTTACATGGTGAACTTTGAAGTGATCCATCAGATAATGACCCAAGAGGTGAGAAGATACATTTTGGTCTGTGAATTCACTGCTGTGAGAGGAACTGAACGTGAGATCCCAACTCTAATGAAGAGGTGGAATAATCATAATTAAGATCACATGAATATTTCCAGATTCACTGAATCAGGTTGCCCAGAGAATCCCTGGAAGTGTCCAAGGCCAAGTTGGAGCAACCTGGTCTAGTGGAAGGTGTCCCTGCCCGTGGAGGGGGTGGCACTGGATGGACTTAAAGGATCCTTCCAACCCAACCATTCCATGATTCTATGATTCTAGTCAACCCCTGTCAGTCAGGAAAAGATCCCAGATAACCCTTTTCTGACAGATTCCCATCTAACCTGTGCTCCAAGACTTCCAGCTTAGGACATGTGACATCTCTCACCCGTCTCTTCCCCCACTCAGTGTCTCCCTTCACCCCAGAAATCTTTTTCCCAGCCCAAATCTTCCTTCCAGGAACCAAAACCTCTTTATTCTTGTTAGAGCCTTCTCGGGGAGAGAGAAATAAATGATCATTCCCTTCTTCTTTCTCGTTTTCTTTTAAAATTCAAATTAAAATTGCCTTTTCATCTCTTGGAAGCTTCCCTCAGAATTCAACAACCACCAGCCACCATCCATCTGGACTTGATGGTCTTAGAGGCCTTTTCCAACCTTAGTGATTCCAGGATTCAATTCTATGATCCACTGACTTAGGGATGAATTCCTTAATGATTGTTTTAAGGGTTTGTTGTGGCACATCCCTGAGGTGACTCAAGGCTTCATTCCTTTGAGGAATTTGGGAGCTGAAACCTTCCCTGGCACCAGGAATAAAGTTTGTTCCTTCAGACTTGCTTGCTCTTGTTAAATAATTCCAAGATATCTTGTCTTCTGGAGATACCAGAACACCTATGAACTAAAAATAGCAGCAATTTCCCAGCTCTCAACAAAACCAAGCCTAGTTTTTAAGGATTCCCTAATGATTGTTTTAAATTGGCACATCCCTGAGGTGACTCAAGGCTTCATTCCTTTGAGGAATTTGGGAGCTGAAACCTTCCCTTGGCACCAGAGCTGGAAATCAAGTCTGCTCCTCCATGTTTGATGAAATAATTCCAAGATATCTTGTCTTCTGGAGATACCAGAACATCATGAAGTAAAAATAGCAGCAATTTCCCAGCCCTCAACAAAACCCAACATCAAAAAGAAGCCAAAAAAAGAAATAATAAAAAAAAAATTCTATGTTAAAAAAACCCACCAAAAGCAGATTGAGGAGGTTTTGTTTCTTTTGATCTTTTTTTTTTTTTTTTATTCAAATAGCCCATTTTAAGAGCAGCAATATTTGCTTGTTATTGACCCGTATTCCCATCTTTGTGGTTTCGTTCTTGAGGAAATTTCTAAGATTTAATCCAGTTGCCAAAGTTCAGGATCAATTTAGAGCTCAGAGAAGTGGAGTAAAAGGATTTAATATGGTTTTACCAGCACTTGGTTTTAAATAAGTGATTTGGGCTCGTTTTCCAAAGCAGGACTTGCTGTCTCTCAAAGATTCAAGGAACCAGGCTGGGAGATGGGAGCTGTAAATATATTTTGTGAAATATATTGTGAGTGAAAGAAAGAATGGAAGGAATGGAAGGAAAATATAAAAATTACACTTCTCAGAAGCCTCATTTAACATTGTTGGTTTTTTTCCTTGAGAAGCTTTTGCCAATAAACTCCATGAAATATGTGATTCCACATTGATTAGGATGAAATAAATGTATCCATAAAAGCAGCACCTGTTTAAAGGTGGGTTTTTTGGGGGATAAGGATCAGCAGCCGTGGCTGGATTTGCTCCTGACTCACAATGAGGTTGAGACTCCCAGATTTTCAGCTTTCTGGGAGTGATCTCCTGGGATTCCTGTCCTGTCCAAAGTAGAATCATGGGATTATAGAATCATTTAGGTTGGAAAAGACTTTTAGGATTATCAAGTCCAAACCAGCACTGCCAAGGCCACGTCCCCAAGTGCCACATCCACGTGGATTTTAAATCCCTCCAGGAATGGGGACTCCACCCCTACCCTGGGCAGCTGTTTCAGGGCTGGACAACCCTTTCCAGGAAGGAATTTCTCCTCATATCCAACCTAAACCTTTCCTGGTGCAACTGGAGGTCATTTCCTCAGAAACCTCCCACTTTTGAGGGACGAACACCCAGGTCACGATTCCTGATCATGGCTCCGTGATTTTTCTTTCCCACAGTTAATCAGTCTTGGATTTCTTAAAGCTCTGAGTCCAAATTTGGTGTAAAGGCAGGATCAACTTCAGAAATCTCTTGTTCACTCATGTTCCAGCTGATCATTGGAATAAATTCCTTGGAAAACTGAGTGATAAGGCAGGAACAGGGAACAAGCTTCCTGTAGTGCATCAGTTGCCTCCAGTTGCTCTCCAGGGAAACACATCCCAGATTTCTTTCTTTCAATTCCATGGGAAAACAGAGAAAAGTGGAATTTTGGTCTTCTGAACACACAATCATAGACAGGTTTGGGTTGGGAAGGACTTTAAAACTCATCTCATTCCAAACCCCTGGAACACCTTCCACCAGCCCAGGTTGCTCCAAGCCCCGTCCATAAACATGAATTTCTAAACACAAAGATTTTCCTGCAGCATTTAGCAGTTAAATCAGGTTTTATGAAGCTCTCCTTTCAACTGGTAAATGCAAAAATCCAGAACTGCTTTTCCAGCCTTAAAAAAAGAGGGATCAGAGATGTGACATCATCACATTAGTGGGCTTTGCTTTTCTTATCTCCCTGCTTTTGAAATATTTAGGTTTTGTTTGCTCCTGCACTTGCTGTAGGATATTGAATCATCTCTTCCACGTTAACCTTTATGGAGGAATATTCCTGAAGCACAGAGAGCTTTAATCTACTGGGAAAAAAAAAATATTATATTATATTGATAACTAAGCTGCTTTTCGTAAGGTCTATTAAATGAAGGCTTTTGGTGATAACACTGATGATTGTGCAGAGCCCAGATTAGGTGAGAATTACAGCAAATCCTGCTATTCATGTTGTCAAACAGGAAAATTTGCTTGCCCTCCTTAAAAACAAAGGGAAATGATGATTCCTCAAGTCTGCAAACTCCACTTGTCTTAAAAAATTAAAGATCCTTTGCCCTCCAGCGAGAGCTTGGGGGGAGGCAGGGAAGGATGCTCAGGGAGTGGGACATCATTCCAATGGTGTTAGTGGGTCCTTCAGGGGTGGAATTTTGTCCTGGGCACCTGAACTCTTCATTTTCATCTGGCTGGGGGATGTTTCAGTGCTGGTGCTGCTGGAAACCACAGAAGACATTGAGCTCCTTGACCTTCTCCTGCAGTCTGGGTTCACTCCTGCAGTGACCTTCCCCTGCTCCCTGTGGTGACTCCGGGGGGTTCAGGCTCATGAACCCAGTGTAGAAGTCTGGGAAGAGCAGAGTGGATCCCATAATGTCCCTTGAAGTCCCACCTTTTCCCATCTGGTCATAAATTGGTCATAAATTGCATTTCAAAGGCGCTTTGATTTCCTCTCACGGGTGGTGTCACTGGGAGGTTGCTCCAGACCCCTCTGTTCCTGGTGTCCCAAACCTCCTTGTCATCTGAATTTATCCTCTTTAAACCACTCAGAATTCCTGTTTCTTGCTGTGACATTACAGAAAATTTGCCAACCACTGTCAGCTTGAGACCTTTTGAAGGAGAACAGAGTCACTTCCCACCAGCCACCTCTGCAGGTGCACTTTGGATCTTCCCATGTTTGATCCCATTTGGGTTTGGATGCCTGTCTGTGCTCCCTGGTGTTGCTTCTGCATCTCCATAACCTCTTCCAAATCCTCCTGCAGGAGCCAACCAGTGCTCCCAGTAGATCCTGGGAATCGCAGTCCTGACTCGGCCACCCAATTCCTTCATCTCTCCCTCCCCAGGAAGCCAAATCCTTGGAATATGCACAAGGTCATCCAACACCAAAGCAGCAGAGGAATGTTGGTTTGGCAATTCCCAGCTCTGTTTGCTCCCAAAAAAATCCCTCCCCACCCCTGAGGGCACTTCACTTCTCAAGCCACAACTCAATTTTACGATTCAGGAACGAAAGGTAGAGCTGCTTGAATTATTTTTGACTGAAGAGAGACATTGGCCGGACAAAAATAACCCAACATCAAAAAAAAAAAGCCAAAAAAAAGAAAGAAAGAAAAAATCATTCTATGTTAAAAAAAACCCACCGAGCCACGTGCTTGGCTGAGCTCTCAAGAAGCCACCTGGAGCAGCTGCTTTCCAACATCGTTATTTTTCCTCCATTATTCAGGAAACAGCTCCAGGAGGGTTTCCCTCTTCTCCTTCAGCTGCACTGCAATATTGGTGTTGTAAAAAAGCAAATAAAACCAGTACTGTGACAACAAAAGTCACCATTAAACCTTCCCAGCCACGCTCTGGTGGTGTTTCCATCGCTGCTGTCCCTGTGGTAGGATCAGTATTTAATATTTGGAGTTTAAATCACCTCACTTTTCCCTTGTTTTTATCACTGCTTTATCAATCCAGATAAACTCAGCCTTGGCAATGACCACGAGGAGCCCACTAAGGCTCCTAAAATATGAGTTTCACCGACCTTCATCCCTGGCAATGGAATGAGATGGACATCCATGGATAATGACCTTCATTCCATATGAATTCTCTCTGTTTGAACCAGATAAGAACATTTAAACCTGTCACTCCCTCACTTCTTGTGACTCTTCCAGTTCTGTTCCAGAATAAAGGTGTTTTCTGTGGCCAGAACAGATGAATCCCAGAATATCTTGAGCTGGAAGGGACCTACAAGTCCAAGACACCCCAACAATCCCATCCTGTTCCAGAGGATCATCCAAACCCTCCTGGAGCTCTGGCAGCCTTGGGGCCGTGCCCACTGCCCTGGGGAGCCTGGGCAGTGCCAACCACCCTCGGGGGGAAGAACCTTTCCCTGAGATCCTGCATCGTGTCAAACACCACTGGGCACTCACCTCCAGCTGCTCTTAATAGACACGGATAAAATAATCATCATTTTAACAGGATAATGTGTGGGGGGGGAAAGCCTGTTTTCCTCTAAAAACCACAAAAGCCTCTATCTGTGTTCAGGTTGGAAAACCTACTTATGGTTTTTCTTATTTTATTTAAATTTTTAACAGGCAGGTTTAATCCTGATTAAAATTCTCTCCCAAAATTGAAGGTATTAATTGCATCTCCCCCCCTGCCAGATATGACATTTATCCCCCAGCAAGCCTGAAAACCTCCAGCAGTTCCAGGGAGGGGATATTTGAGTTCCAGGCCACGAGGGAGGTGGTCCATTTGGACACAGACTTGTTTTCCAGCCTTCTAAAGCAGAATTAATCAATAATTACAGCCCTCATCACTCTTTACTTCTCCTCCAGTCACACTGTTCTGTGACCTGGAGCAAAATACAGGAGTTTTTCTTGTTGGAAAAGGAATCATATTCTATTTTGCATGCACATGTTGTTAAGGCTTATCTTCTTCACTTGTGAGGGAACAGAAATTTCTTCTGGAATTGCCTCTTTCATCTCCTCTTAAAAATCTTAATATTTGGGCCACGGAATGATTTCCAAGCTGTGTTTACCAGTTGGGTTTAAACCTTTATGTTTTGGGGGTTTTTTAATTTTGAGGACTCCGTGACTGTGTTAATTTGCAGGAGCGAGATTAAAATAAAAGGCATCTTTGTGTTTGTCCTCAAAGTGCAGAGATGTCCAACAAATCCTTCCTCATTTGAATTTCTGATCGGGAAAATTGCCACAATGGGGGGAAAAGTCTCCTTCCTGATTAATTTACTTGGGCAAGTTCAAGTGTTAAAAGTCTTTAAGGTGAATTTCCAGCAAATGAGGAGCTGGGGAAAAGAAGGGAAAGCAGGAACTGAGGGAATGGCTGGAGCTGTGCCAGGGCAGGGTTAGGGTGGATTTTAGGGAAAGGTTTTTCCAGAGGGTGGTTGGCACTGCCCAGGCTCCCCAGGGCATTTTGTGATTGGCAGTATCCAAGCTCTGGGCTCATCATCAGCCTTTTGGGCCACGCTTTGGGATCCAGCAGCTGGGACATCTCTTCCCTCAGGAATGTTGGGGAAGTTGCCAGGGAGAACTTTCAAATCCTTGCCCTGTGGTGGCACAGAGGTTGAAAAAGCAGAATATTCCCTGTGGGGACAATGCCCACACCCTGAATTCTGGTGTGGAGCCAGAATCCCTGGAATTATCTGACGGGTGGGATTTGATTTCTGGGGATTTTTCTGAAATGCGAAGAGTGCAGCAAAAATCCTCATTTCTATTGGCTGGAGAATTGCAAATACTTCAAAACTGAGGTTGTTCTGTGTTTTTGGTGAGTCAGGGAACTGCTTTGACAAAGGGGTGAGCTGGGTGGACAGATGGGCAGGGTCATAATTTGGGATGTCAACTTGAAATCATCTGGGTATGAACATTTCCTGTTGTGACCTCGCACACTTGGCTCACTCCCATCACCTCTGGGGCCTCACACAGGTCCCTCCCAACCCCATCCATCCCATAATTCCATGATTTTTCGTCAGTGTGAAAAAATCAGGCAACCAACAAGCCCCTCCTCTTCTACTGTACCACATCATGATAAGATATTTTCCCTTCCAACTCTATTTTAGGAGCCAAACTATTAAAAATGAACAGGACAGTGATCTAAAAAGCTTTCTAGCTCCTGTGCTAGAAATCTCTGAGATAATTATATCCACCCAACTGCTTCTATGGATGTATCCTTAGTTTTCCATAAAATATTTGGTGCCACCTGCCCTTTGGATCAATGTCTGGGCCGATGCATAATTGTCATGGTGGTAATTAAGTGAATTAAAGCCTTTTTTTAAATGTGAATTAAAGCCTTTTTAGCTGTCTGGGTGCTGTTATCTAACTGATATCTGCAATGTCACATCTTAACTAGGGTAATATTTGCAACAATGAGCAAAACTTGCTGCTAATTAAGATTGCAGATGACATTAATTAGGAGAGGAGTGAACAGGAAAGGGAACAGGGTGTTAACGAGCAGCTTTTGTGTTGATCATTGGGAAAGGTGAAAACAAACACGGAGTGACTTAATACAAATTCATAAACTCTTAATCAAGGAACAAAGGATGAGTGTCAGCCCTTTCACGTGGGTATTTGTGGAATTTCTCTGCATTCCCAGAGCTGGAGAATGAAAAAGGCACATTTAGAAACGTGGCCCAATTTTTGAGCAGCGATGGGATTCATCCCGGAACAATTTCAGGAGGGTTTTCTTGGATTCCCCCAAAGCAGCAAGTTGGAAAATGAGGCTTTTACTGAATAAAGTGGATCCAAACAGGCACTAAAACAACAACTGGGCTATTCCCAAAGTCAGAAAATTAGAATATTTTTTTGCTTGTGGGGTTTTATTCTTTTATATATTTTTTTTTTTCCTGTTGTAGTCTGGTGGCAAAAACACAGGGATGTATCTTGGGCTGTTAGTGGGAGAGAAGGATCTCTCCAGGCTGGGAAGTGCTCACACAGAAGAAGCCAAGACAGGTTTGGAGATAATGATGTGATTGTGATGGGAGTTGTACTCCTTGGAACTCCTGCTTGGAACACCAGAGCAGACCTTGGGAGAGGATCTTCTGTGCCTGCAAACAGTGTTCAAAAGCAGATTGGGAAGAGGAATTTGTGGAAGCCAGGAAATCAATCCTAGAATCCCAGAATGGCTTGGGTTGGAAAGGATCCTAAAAGTGGAAGGGACCATTCCACCCCTGCCATGGGCAGGGACACCTTCCACCAGCCCAGCTTGCTCCAACCTGGCCTTGGACACTTCCAGGGATCCAGGAGCAGCCACAGCTTCTCTGGGAATTCTATTCCAGCCCCTCCCCACCCTCCCAGCCAGCAATTCCTTCCCATTATCCCATCTCTCCCTGCCCCCTGGCAGTGGGAAGCCATTCCCTGTGTCCTGTCCCTCCATCCCTTGTCCAAAGCTCCTCTCCTCTTCTCCCACCTGCAAGAAATAGGCACTTGATGGGATGCAAATATTCCACTGGAATATAACAATCCCAGAGAAGCTGTGGCTGCCCCTGGATCCCTGGAAGTGTCCAAGGCCAGGTTGGAGCAACCTGGGCTAGTGGAAGGTGTCCCTGCCCACGGCAGGGGATGGAATGGGATGATCTTTAAGGTCCCTTCCCACCCAACCCATCCTGGCATTCCATGAATTCTTTTCTCTGCCCACAAGGATACGTGGAAAGCAAAGAAAATCTCCTTAGAGCAAAGGTCCAAAAAAATTCCTCTGGGTCTTGGCAAGATGAATCCAAACAACACTTTGGATTTCTCTGCCATTTCCATGATCATCCCAGTTTTCCATCACCTCAGACTTCCCATATTGGCCCCTTCCTGAACGTGGATCCCTCTGATGTTTTGTGTTCCGTGGTAAAATGAGTTATTTAAGTGGAATTTCTTGTTAAGCTTCATATTTTCACCATCTCAGCTCCAAAGGTGTTGCCTTCATGTCCTATTTTAGATTTTATGGTTTTTTACCTTCGTGGGAGGTGGATTTGGGATAATTTTGGAAGTGGAATCCCCTCCTGAGCGGGGGAGATTGGTGTGTGTGGTGCTGCCCCTGTTCCCTTGGTGATCCAAAGCCAAGCCAGCTCTTCATTCCCGAAGAAAACATGGAAAAAAAGTCACTAAGGAGATGACTTGGAGAATTATCAAACCCCAAGACATCGATCTTGGGGCAGGAAACATCCGAGAGGCAAATTCCTGGAGTCTGGGAATAATATTTGGAGGACACATCTCTCCCTGTTTGCCTTGGGCTCTGCTTTGGAAACGAGAAACTGGGAAAGAGTTGGAATTTTTCTGATCGGATTTAGTTGATCTGGTTGCTCGTGTATTTTATGTGTTTTGTATATTTAATATTTGATATATTCCAGAGTCAGTGGGCAAAGAGAAAGAGAGAAGTGAGCAGCCAAAGCGTTGGTTTTCCAGGATCCAAGAAGGATAACACTGGCAAAAGCCTTGCTTGGAAAGGAAGAGTGGGAAGGGACATGACAGGAGAAATGGGAAGAAATAGAAAAAAATAGAAAGAATTGAAAAATAGAAAATTAGGAAAAAGATTTTTTCCTATATTTTTTCTATTTTTCTATTTTTCTATTTTTTTTCTATTTTTCCTATATTTTTCTATTTTTCCTATTTTTTTCTATTTTTCCTATTTTCCTATTTTTTTCTATTTTTCTATTTTTCCTACATTTTACTTATTTTTCCTATATTTTTCCTATTTTTCCTATATTTTTTATTTTTATATTTTTCCTATATTTTTTCTATTTTTTTCCTATTTTTTCTATTTTTCCTATATTTTCTCTATTTTTCCTATTTTTCCTATATTTTCTCTATTTTTCTATTTTTTCTATATTTTTTCTATTTTTCTATTTTTCCTACATCTTTTCTATTTTTTCCTATTTTTTCCTATTTTTCCTATATTTTTCTATTTTTCCTATTTTCCTATATCTTTTCTATTTTTCCTATTTTCCCTATATTTTTTCTATTTTTCCTTTATTTTCTCTATTTTTCTATTTTTCCTATATTTTTTCCATTTTTCCTATTTTTCCTATATTTTTCCTATATTTTTCTATTTTTTCCTATTTTTTTATTTTTCTATTTTTCCTTTATTTTCTCTATTTTTCTATTTTTCCTATATTTTTTCTATTTTTTCCTATATTTTTTCTATTTTTCTATTTTTCCTATTTTTTCTATTTTTTCTATTTTTCCTATATTTTTTCTATTTTTTTCTATTTTTCCTATATTTTTTCTATTTTTCCTATATTTTTTCTATTTTTTTTCTATTTTTCTATATTTTTCTATTTTTTCTATTTTTCCTATATTTTTTCTATTTTTCCCATTTTTTTTCTATTTTTCTATTTTCCCTATATTTTCCCTATTTTTCTCTCTTTTTTCCTATTTACTCAATTTTTTGCACAGTGACCTGGATCGCTGTCGGAGGGAAATTCTGGAAATAAGTGCAGGGGAAAAAAAAAAAAGGATAAATATTTAAAAACCTTTACAATTTACTGCTGTATTCCCAGGGGATCCAGGCACAGACAGTGTGGAATAAACTGGGAAAGCCAGCGAGGAGCTGAAAGCACAATTCCCTGGAGCAAAGTGACCTCAGTCTCTCACTTCTCCCACAGAACAGGGCAAACCCAAACGTTTCCCCTTGGAATGTGTTTTCCAGGAGGAAGCTGCTACAACCAACTGTGTCATCCCTGCCTTGGACGTGGTTGATAAACCACGACCTTCAACGTGTCGCTCAGGAAAATTTAGTGTAGCCACACATTTAGCACAGAATCCCAGAATATCCTGAGCTGGAAGAGACCCACGAGGATCATCCAGTCCAACCCTCAGCCCTGCCCAGGACACCCCAACAATCCCCCCCTGTGCCCCAGAGGATCATCCAAACCCTCCTGGAGCTCTGGCAGCCTTGGGGCCGTGCCCACTGCCCTGGGGAGCCTGGGCAGTGCCAACCACCCTCTGGGGGAAGAACCTTGTCCTGAGATCCAACCTGACCCTGCCCTGTCCCAGCTCCAGCCCTTCCCTGGGTGCTGTCCCTGGTCCCCCCAGAGCAGAGCTCAGTCCCTGCCCCTCCTCTGCCCCTCAGGAGCAATTTGCAGGCCTTGATTTCCGCTCAGCTTTAGGCCACGAATCCCAAATAACGCCCCATCCCTGGGACTGAGCTGCCTCATTCCTTAGTCTCCCAGAGACTCTGCTCCGTGCTCTGGCAAGGAGAGGTTGGATGTCCCCCCCCCCCATCTGCCAGGCTCCAGCCCTGCCTGGCCTCCTCTCCCCCAGCAGATGCCCGGGCCCGGCTGGTCCCCACCACCCCACGGATGCCTTGGCTGACATTTCCTCTCCAGAAACCTTCCCAGGACACCGGGATTGTTCCTTTTGTCCTTCTCCAAAGGCATCCAAAGCAACAGATTGTCTCCCCAGCGGGCAGCACGGGGGAAAGTTCTGGGATCTGGATGGAATTGCAGGCTTTGAGGAAATGTCAGGCTTTGCTCTGTGTTTTGGAAGGACATGTGAGGCCTTCCAGGCCCCCAATCCCTGATTTTCACAGTCCAGGCTTGTCAAACTCATGGAAGGTGTAAACCCCACCTTTTCCTTGAGACTGGGTGCCCTGTGGATGCCCCATCCCTGGAATTGTTCAAGGCCCTGAGCAACCTGGTCTAGTGGGTGACAACTCTGCCCCTGGAAACAGAGGATCCCAAATGTCCAACCCAAACCATTCCAGGATCATTCCATGCTCCAGAGCTCCCTCGGTTGAATGGTGGCTGCTGGACACTGCCAAGGACTTCACCACCCAACAGCCAAAGGAAGACCAGCCCAGCTCCAGCCACCTGAAATGGTTCTTCCTGGCCAGAACTCCAGAAATCCCTGTTTCTGAGCTCCGAGTGCTTCCACGGCTTTTATTTCCCTTCAATAACCCAGAAAACAGATGCTAATACAGGTTTTAGCAAGGCCAAGGCTTGAGTGAGTCCAGGGACCTCCTTCAGGGCACTGGAGGTGTCACCTCTGCAGCTTTCTGTGCCCACCTTGTCCCCCAGCCCAGAGCACTGAGTGCCACAGCCAGGCCTTCCTGGGACACCTCCGGGGCTGGGCACTCCAAACCTCCCTGGGCAGCCCCTGCCAACACCCAAAAGCCATTTCCATGAAGAAATCTCTCCTGATGTGCCACCTGAGCCTCCCCTGGCACAGCTGGAGGCCGTTCCCTCTCCTCCTGTCCCTTGTCCCCTTAAGAAGGGGGCAAATGAGATTCAGGAAACTCAAGGGGTGAAAATGTTGCAGTTGAAAAAGAAGTCGTTTTAGGTCAAATCCTGAAAGTGCGAAGAGCACCTTCCATTCTTCATGGTTCATGGAATCGGAGAATCCCAGAATTCCAGAGTCACTGAGGCTGGAAAAGCCCTCCCAGCCCATGGATCCCCCTGTGCCCGATGCCCACCTTGTCCCCCAGCCCAGAGCACTGAGTGCCACGGCCAGGCCTTCCTGGGACACCTCCAGGGCTGGGCACTCCAAACCTCCCTGGGCAGCCCCTGCCAC
>NW_024105148.1:28379-45596 GCF_003945595.2 Pipra filicauda | reverse complement strand
CCATTGCAGTGCAGGGCAGAAAAAAGGGAAGAGGAGTTCTTTGCCTAAGGAAAAAAAGCGTGGATCCTTTGGCTTCAGGTGTAGTTGGTGGGGCAGCCTGGGCACTTCTTGGGCAGCAAGACCTTTCTGTGGTGGCACCTTAAGTCTGGCAGCAATCTTCATTTGTTTTCAATTTTCCAGGAGATGGGACAGGCTATTGCAGCGCAGCACTGAAAAAAGGGAACAGGAGCTCTTTCCCTAAGGAAAAACAGTCTGTACCTTTTGGCTTTGAGGTGCAGTTGTTGGGGCAGGCCGGGCACTTCTTGGGCAGCAAGACCTTTCTCTGGTGGTACCTTTTGTCTGACAGCAATCTTCATTTGCTTTCCAATTTTTAAAAGGTGGGACCGGCCATTGCAGCGCACGGCAGAAAAAAGGGAGCAGCAGATCTTTCCACCAGGAAAAAGAATCTGGAAGCTTTGGCTTTGAGGTGCAGTTGGTGGGGCACCCGGGCACTTCCTGGGCAGCAAAGAGCTTTCTGTGGTGGCACTTTTTGTCTGGCAAGAATCTTCATTTGCTTTCCATTTTTCAAAAGGTGGGACCGGCCATTGCAGAGGAGAGTTGAAACAACGGAACAGCAGCTCTTTCCACCAGGAAAAACAGTCTGGAAGCTTTGGCTTTGAGGTGCAGTTGGTGGGGCAGCCTGGGCACTTCTTGGGCAGCAAGACCTTTCTGTGGTGGCACCTTTTGTCTGGCAGGAATCTTCATTTGGAGTAAACTTTTAAAAAGGTGGGACAGGCTATTGCAGCGCAGGGCAGAAAAAAGGGAGCAGCAGCTCTTTCCACCAGGAAAAAAAGTTTGGAAACTCTGGCTTCAAGTGTAGTTGTTGGGGCAGCCTGGGCACTTCTTGAGTAGCAAGACCTTTCTGTGGTGGTACCTTTTGTCTGGCAGCAATCTTCATTTGCTTTCAATTTTTCAAAAGGTGGGACCGGCCATTGCAGCACAGGGCAGAAAAAAGGGAACAGCAGCTCTTTCCCTAAGGAACAAAAGTCTGGAAGCTTTGGCTTTGAGGTGCAGTTGGTGGGGCAGCCTGGGCACTGCTTGGGCAGCAAGACCTTTCTGTGGTGGCACCTTTTGTCTGGCAGGAATCTTCATTTGGATTCAAATTTCAGGAGGTGGGACAGGTCATTGCAGCGCAGAACTGAAAAAAGGGAACAGAAGAGCTTTCCACCAGGAAAAAAAGTGTGGAAGCTTTGGCTTCGAGGTGCTGTTCTTGGGGTAGCCTGGGCACTTCTTGGGCAGCAAGACCTTTCTGTGGTGGAACCTTTTGTCTGGCATGAATCTTCATTTGGATTCAATTTTTGAAAAGGTGGGACCGGCCATTGCAGAGCAGGGCTGAAAAAAAGGAACAGCAGCTTTTTCCCTAAGGAAAAAAGTCTGGAACCTTTGGTTTAATGTGTTGTTGTTGGGGCAACCCTGGCACTTCTTGGGCAGCAAAGATCTTTCTGCGGTGGTACCTTTTGTCTGGCAGCAATCTTCATATGGATTCTATTTTTTAAAAGGTGGGATTTGTTAATGTAGCGCAGGGCTGAAAAAAGGGAACAGCAGCTCTTTCCACCAGGAAAAACAGTCGGGAAGCTTTGGCTTGGAGGTGCAGTTGTTGGGGCAGCCTGGGCACTTCTTGAGCAGCAAGACCTTTCTGTGGTGGCACCTTTTGATTGAAAGGAATCTTAATTTGGAGGAAATTTTTCAGGAGGTGGGACCGATCATTGCAACGCAGGACTGAAAAAAGGGAAGAGTAGCTCTTTCCACCAGGAAAAACAGTCTGGAAGCTCTGGCTTTGAGGTACAGTTGGTGGGGCAGCCTGGACACTTGTTGGGCAGAAAGACCTTTCTGTGGTGGCACCTTTTGTCTGGCAGGAATCTTCATTTGGATTCTATTTCTCAGGAGGTGGGACCGTGCACTGCATCGCAGGGTTGAAAAAAGGGAACAGCAGCTCTTTCCACCAGGAAAAAAAGTCTGGAAGCTTTGGTTTTGAGGTGCAGTTGTTGGGGCAGCTTGGGCACTTCTTGGGCAGCAAACATCTTTCTGTGGTGGCACCTTTTGTCTGGCAACAATTTCCATTTGGATTCCATTTCTCAGGAGGTGGGACAGACCATTGCAGTGCAGGGCAGAAAAAAGGGAACAGCAGCTCTTCCCACCAGGAAAAAAAGTCTGGAAGCTTTGGCTTTGAGGTGCAGTTGTTGGGGCAGCCTGGGCACTTATTGGGCAGGAAGACCTTTCTGTGGTGGCACGTTTTGTCTTGAAGGAATCTTCATTTGGAGTAAATTTTTTAAAAGGTGGGACCCGCCATTGCAATGCAGGGTTGAAAAAAGGGAACAGCAGCAATTTCCCTAAGGAAAAACAGTCTGGAAGCTTTGGCTTGGAGGTGCAGTTGTTGGGGCAGGCCGGGTACTTCTTGGGCAGGAAGAGTTTTCTGTGGTGGCACCTTTTGTCTAGCAGCAATCTTAATTTGCTTTCCATTTTTTAAAACGTGGGACCGGCCATTGCATCGCAGGGCTGAAAAAAGAGAACAGCAGATCTTTCCACCAGGAAAAAAAGTCTGGAAGCTTTGGCTTTGAGGTGCAGTTGTTGCGGCTCCCAGGCACTTCCTGGGCAGCAAAGAGCTTTCTGTGGTGGCACTTTTTGTCTGGCAGAAATTTTCATTTGCTTTCAATTTTTCAAAAGGTGGGACAGGTCATTGCAGAGGAGAGTTGAAACAAGGGAACAGCAGCTCTTTCCACCAGGAAAAACAGTCTGGAAGCTTTGGCTTTGAGGTGCAGTTGGTGGGGCAGCCTGGGCACTTCTTGGGCAGCAAGACCTTTCTGTGGTGGTACCTTTTGTCTGGCAGCAATCTTCATTTGGAGTTAACTTTTAAAAAGGTGGGACAGGCAGCGCAGGGTTGAAAAAAGGGAGCAGCAGCTCTTTCCACCAGGAAAAAAAGTCTGGAACCTTTGGCTTCAAGTGTAGTTGTTGGGGCAGCCTGGGCACTTCTTGGGTAGCAAGAGCTTTCTGTGGTGGTACCTTTTGTCTGGCAGCAATCTTCATTTGCTTTCAATTTTTCAAAAGGTGGGACCGGCCATTGCAGCACAGGGCAGAAAAAAGGGAACAGCAGCTCTTTCCCTAAGGAACAAAAGTCTGGAAGCTTTGGCTTTGAGGTGCAGTTGGTGGGGCAGCCTGGGCACTGCTTGGGCAGCAAGACCTTTCTGTGGTGGCACCTTTTGTCTGGCAGGAATCTTCATTTGGATTCAAATTTCAGGAGGTGGGACAGGTCATTGCAGCGCAGAACTGAAAAAAGGGAACAGAAGAGCTTTCCACCAGGAAAAAAAGTCTGGAAGCTTTGGCTTTGAGGTGCTGTTCTTCGGGTAGCTTGGGCACTTCTTGGGTAGCAAAGAACTTTCTGTGGTGGAACCTTTTGTCTGGCATGAATCTTCATTTGGATTCAATTTTTGGAAAGGTGGGACCGATCATTGCAACGCAGGACTGAAAAAAGGGAACAGCAGCTTTTTCCCTAAGGAAAAAAGTCTGGAACCTTTGGTTTAATGTGTTGTTGTTGGGGCAACCCGGGCACTTCTTGGGCAGCAAAGATCTTTCTGCGGTGGTACCTTTTGTCTGGCAGCAATCTTCATATAGATTCTATTTTTTAAAAGGTGGGATTGGTTAATGTAGCGCAGGGCTGAAAAAAGGGAACAGCAGCTCTTTCCACCAGGAAAAACAGTCGGGAAGCTTTGGCTTTGAGGTGCAGTTGTTGCGGCTCCCAGGCACTTCTTGGGCAGCAAACATCTTTCTGTGGTGGCAAACACCTTTTTTTGATTGAAGGAAATCTTAATTTGGAAGAAATTTTTCAGGAGGTTGGACCGATCATTGCAACGCAGGACTGAAAAAAGGGAAGAGTAGGCTCTTTCCACAGGAAACAGCTGGAAGCTCTGGCTTTGAGGGACAAGTTGGTGGGGCAGCCGGGACCTTGGTGGGCAGAAAGACCTTTCTGTGGTGGCCACCTTTTGTCTGCAGGAATCTTCATTTGATTCTATTTCGCAGGAGGTGGACCGGCCATTGCAGCACAGGGCAGAAAATAGGGAACAGCAGCTCTTTCCCTAAGGAACAAAAGTCTGGAAGCTTTGGCTTTGAGGTGCAGTTGGTGGGGCAGCCTGGGCACTGCTTGGGCAGCAAGACCTTTCTTTGGTGGCACCTTTTGTATGGCAGGAATCTTCATTTGGATTCAAATTTCAGGAGGTGGGACAGGTCATTGCAGCGCAGAACTGAAAAAAGGGAACAGAAGAGCTTTCCACCAGGAAAAAAAGAGTGGAAGCTTTGGCTTCGAGGTGCTGTTCTTGGGGTAGCCTGGGCACTTCTTGGGTAGCAAAGAACTTTCTGTGGTGGAACCTTTTGTCTGGCAGGAATCTTCATTTGGATTCAATTTTTGAAAAGGTGGGACCGGCCATTGCAGAGCAGGGCTGAAAAAAGGGAACAGCAGCTTTTTCCCTAAGGAAAAAAGTCTGGAACCTTTGGTTTAATGTGTTGTTGTTGGGGCAACCCGGGCACTTCTTGGGCAGCAAAGATCTTTCTGCGGTGGTACCTTTTGTCTGGCAGCAATCTTCATATGGATTCTATTTTTTAAAAGGTGGGATTGGTTAATGTAGCGCAGGGCTGAAAAAAGGGAACAGCAGCTCTTTCCACCAGGAAAAACAGTCGGGAAGCTTTGGCTTGGAGGTGCAGTTGTTGGGGCAGCCTGGGCACTTCTTGAGCAGCAAGACCTTTCTGTGGTGGCACCTTTTGATTGAAAGGAATCTTAATTTGGAGGAAATTTTTCAGGAGGTGGGACCGATCATTGCAACGCAGGACTGAAAAAAGGGAAGAGTAGCTCTTTCCACCAGGAAAAACAGTCTGGAAGCTCTGGCTTTGAGGTACAGTTGGTGGGGCAGCCTGGACACTTGTTGGGCAGAAAGACCTTTCTGTGGTGGCACCTTTTGTCTGGCAGGAATCTTCATTTGGATTCTATTTCTCAGGAGGTGGGACCGTCCACTGCATCGCAGGGCTGAAAAAAGGGAACAGCAGCTCTTTCCACCAGGAACAAAAGTCTGGAAGCTTTGGCTTTGAGGTGCAGTTGGTGGGGCAGCCTGGGCACTGCTTGGGCAGCAAGACCTTTCTGTGGTGGCACCTTTTGTCTGGCAGGAATCTTCATTTGGATTCAAATTTCAGGAGGTGGGACAGGTCATTGCAGCGCAGAACTGAAAAAAGGGAACAGAAGAGCTTTCCACCAGGAAAAAAAGTCTGGAAGCTTTGGCTTTGAGGTGCTGTTCTTCGGGTAGCTTGGGCACTTCTTGGGTAGCAAAGAACTTTCTGTGGTGGAACCTTTTGTCTGGCATGAATCTTCATTTGGATTCAATTTTTGAAAAGGTGGGACCGGCCATTGCAGAGCAGGGCTGAAAAAAAGGAACAGCAGCTTTTTCCCTAAGGAATAAAGTCTG
Organism: Pipra filicauda; assembly: GCF_003945595.2. NCBI lineage: Eukaryota > Metazoa > Chordata > Aves > Passeriformes > Pipridae > Pipra > Pipra filicauda. The sequence continues at coordinate 40,113 of NW_024105148.1, read as the reverse complement.
GAACCTTTGGTTTAATGTGTTGTTGTTGGGGCAACCCTGGCACTTCTTGGGCAGCAAAGATCTTTCTGCGGTGGTACCTTTTGTCTGGCAGCAATCTTCATATAGATTCTATTTTTTAAAAGGTGGGATTGGTTAATGTAGCGCAGGGCTGAAAAAAGGGAACAGCAGCTCTTTCCACCAGGAAAAACAGTCGGGAAGCTTTGGCTTGGAGGTGCAGTTGTTGGGGCAGCCTGGGCACTTCTTGAGCAGCAAGACCTTTCTGTGGTGGCACCTTTTGATTGAAAGGAATCTTAATTTGGAGGAAATTTTTCAGGAGGTGGGACCGATCATTGCAACGCAGGACTGAAAAAAGGGAAGAGTAGCTCTTTCCACCAGGAAAAACAGTCTGGAAGCTCTGGCTTTGAGGTACAGTTGGTGGGGCAGCCTGGACACTTGTTGGGCAGAAAGACCTTTCTGTGGTGGCACCTTTTGTCTGGCAGGAATCTTCATTTGGATTCTATTTCTCAGGAGGTGGGACCGTCCACTGCATCGCAGGGCTGAAAACAGGGGACAGCAGCTCTTTCCCTAAGGAACAAAAGTCTGGAAGCTTTGGCTTTGAGGTGCAGTTGGTGGGGCAGCCTGGGCACTGCTTGGGCAGCAAGACCTTTCTGTGGTGGCACCTTTTGTCTGGCAGGAATCTTCATTTGGATTCAAATTTCAGGAGGTGGGACAGGTCATTGCAGCGCAGAACTGAAAAAAGGGAACAGAAGAGCTTTCCACCAGGAAAAAAAGTCTGGAAGCTTTGGCTTTGAGGTGCTGTTCTTCGGGTAGCTTGGGCACTTCTTGGGTAGCAAAGAACTTTCTGTGGTGGAACCTTTTGTCTGGCATGAATCTTCATTTGGATTCAATTTTTGAAAAGGTGGGACCGGACATTGCAGAGCAGGGCTGAAAAAAAGGAACAGCAGCTTTTTCCCTAAGGAAAAAAGTCTGGAACCTTTGGTTTAATGTGTTGTTGTTGGGGCAACCCTGGCACTTCTTGGGCAGCAAAGATCTTTCTGTGGTGGCACCTTTTGTCTGGCAGGAATCTTCATTTGGATTCCATTTCTCAGGAGGTGGGACCGTCCACTGCATCGCAGGGCTGAAAACAGGGAACAGCAGCTCTTTCCACCAGGAAAAAAAGTCTGGAAGCTTTGGTTTTGAGGTGCAGTTGTTGGGGCAGCATGGGCACTTCTTGGGCAGCAAACATCTTTCTGTGGTGGCACCTTTTGTCTGGCAGCAATTTCCATTTGGATTCCATTTCTCAGGAGGTGGGACAGACCATTGCAGACCGGGGCTGAAAAAAGGGAACAGCAGCTCTTTCCACCAGGAAAAAAAGTCTGGAAGCTTTGGCTTTGAGGTGCAGTTGTTGGGGTAGCCTGGGCACTTATTGGGCAGGAAGACCTTTCTGTGGTGGCACCTTTTCTCTGGCAGCAATCTTCATTTGGATTCTATTTCTTGGGACGTAATAAAGACCATTGCTGAGCAGGGCTTTAAAAAGGGAATAGCAGCTCTTTTCGTAAGGAAAAAAAGTCTGGAAGCTTTGGCTTTGAGGTGCAGTTGGTGGGGCACCCGGGCACTTCCTGGGCAGCAAAGAGCTTTCTGTGGTGGCACCTTTTGTCTGGCAGCAATATTCATTTGGTGTAAATTTTTTAAAAGGTGGGACCAACCATTGCAGAGCAGGGCTGAAAAAAGGGAACAGCAGCACTTTCCACCAGGAAAAATAGTCTAGAAGCTTTGGCATAGAGGTGCAGTTCCTTGAGCAGCCCGGCCAACTCTTGGGCAGGAAGAGTTTTCTGTGGTGGCACCTTTTCTCTGGCAGGCATCTTCATTTGCTTTCCATTTTCTAGGAGGTGGGACCGGCCACTGCAGCAAAGGGCTGAAAAAAGGGAACAGCAGCTCTTTCCACCAGGAAAAACAGTCTGTATCTCTTGGCTTTGAGGTGCAGTTGTTGGGGCAGCCTGGGCACTTCTTGGGCTGCAGAACCTTTTTGTGGTGGCACCGTTTGTCTGGCAGTAATCTTCATTTGCTTTCCTTTTTTTAAAAGGTGGGAACGGCCATTGCAGCGCACGGCTGAAAAAAGGGAACAGCAGCTCTTTCCCTAAGGAACAAAAGTCTGGAAGCTTTGGCTTTGAGGTGCAGTTTGTGGGCACTTCCCCGGGCACTTCCTGGGCAGCAAAGAGCTTTCTGTGGTGGCACTTTTTGTCTGGCAAGAATCTTCCTTTGCATTCCATTTTTTAAAAGGTGGGACAGGCTATTGCAGAGCAGGGCTGAAACAAGGGAACAGCAGCTCTTTCCACCAGGAAAAACAGTCTGGAAGCTTTGGTTTTGAGGTGCTGTTTGTGGGGCACCCGGGCACTTCTTGGGTAGCAAAGAGCTTTCCATGGTGGCACCTTTTGTCTGGCAGGAATCTACATTTCCGTTCAGTTTTCAGGAGGTAGGACCGGACATTGCAGCGCAGGGCTGAAGAAAGGGAATAGCAGCTCTTTCCACCAGGAAAAAATCTCTGGATCCTTTCGCTTCTGCTGCAGTTGGTGGGGCAGCCTGGCCACTTCTTGGGCAGCAAGAGTTTTCTGTGGTGGCACCTTTTGCCTGGCAAGAATCTTCATTTCGAGTAAATTTTTCAGAAGATGGGACCGGTCATCGCTTTGCAGGGACGAAAAAAGGGAACAACAGCTCTTTCCATTAGGAACAAAAGTCTGGAAGCTTTGGCTTGCAGGTGCAGTTGGTGGGGTAGCCTGGGCACTTCTTGGGCAGCAAATATCTTTCTGTGGTTTCACGTTTTGTCAGGCAGGAATCTTCATTTGGAGTAAATTTTTTAAATAGTTGGGCGGACCATTGCAGCGCAGGGCTGAAAAAAGGGAACAGCAGCTCTCTCCACCAGGAAAAAAAGTCTGGAAGCTTTGGTTTTGAGATGCAGTTGTTCGGGTACCCTGGGCACTTCTTGGGGAGGAAGAGTTTTCTGTGGTGGCACCTTTTGTCTGGCAGGAATCTTCATTTGCTTTCAATTTTTCAAAAGGTGGGACGGCTCATTGCAGCGCAGGGCTGAAAAAAGGGAACAGCAGCTCTCTCCACCAGGAAAAAAAGTCTAGAAGCTTTGGTTTTGAGGTGCAGTTGTTGGGGCAGCCTGGGCACTTCTTGGCAGGAAGAGTTTTCTGTGGTGTCACCTTTTGCCTGGCAGGAATCTTCATTTGCATTCAGTTTTCAGGAGGTAGGACCGGACATTACAGCGCAGGGCTGAAAAAAGGGAACAGTAGCTCTTTCCACCAGGAAAAATCTCTGGATCCTTTCGCTTCTGCTGCAGTTGGTGGGGCAGCCTGGGCACTTCTTGGGCAGCAAGAGTTTGTCTGGTATGAATCTCCATTTGGAGGAAATTTTTCAGAAGTTAAGATCGGTCATTGCAGTGCAGGGCTGTAAAAAGGGAACAGCAGCTCTTTCCCTAAGGAACAAAAGTCTGGAAGCTTTGGCTTTGAGGTGCAGTTGTTGGGGCAGCCTGGGCACTTCTTGGGCAGCAAAGAGCTTTCTGTGGTGGCACCTTTTCTCTGGCAGGAATCTTCATTTGCATTCCATTTTTTAAAAGGTGGGACAGGCTATTGCAGAGCAGGGCTGAAAAAAGGGAACAGCAGCTCTTTCCACCAGGAACAAAAATCTGGAAGCTTTGGCTTTGAGATGCAGTTGTTCGGGCAGCCTGGGCACTTCTTGGGCAGAAAGACCTTTCTGTGGGGGCACCTTTTGTCTGGTAGGAATCTTCATTTCCATTCAGTTTTCAGGAGGTAGGACCGGACATTGCAGCGCAGGGTTGAAGAAAGGGAATAGCAGCTCTTTCCACCAGGAAAAAATCTCTGGATCCTTTCGCTTCTGCTGCAGTTGGTGGGGCAGCCTGGCCACTTCTTGGGCAGCAAGAGTTTTCTGTGGTGGCACCTTTTGTCTGGCAAGAATCTTCATTTCGAGTAAATTTTTCAGAAGATGGGACCGGTCATCGCTGTGCAGGGACGAAAAAAGGGAACAACAGCTCTTTCCATTAGGAACAAAAGTCTGGAAGTTTTGGCTTTGAGGTGCAGTTGGTGGGGCAGTCTGTGCACTTCTTGGGCAGGAAGAGTTTTCTGTGGTGGCACCTTTTGTCTGGCAGGAATCTTCATTTGCATTCTACTTTTTACAAGTTGGTACTGGCTAATGTAGCGCAGGGACGAAAAAATGAAACAGCAGTTCTTTCCACCAAAGGAAAAATAGTCTGGAAGCTTTGGCTTTGAGGTGCAGTCTGTGGGGCACCCTGGGCACTTCTTGGGCAGCAAGACCTTTCCATGGGGACACCTTTTGTCTGGCAAGAATCTTCATTTGGATTCAATTTTTCAAAAGCTGGGATAGGCCATTGCAGTGCAGGGCAGAAAAAAGGGAAGAGGAGTTCTTTGCCTAAGGAAAAAAAGCGTGGATCCTTTGGCTTCAGGTGTAGTTGGTGGGGCAGCCTGGGCACTTCTTGGGCAGCAAGACCTTTCTGTGGTGGCACCTTAAGTCTGGCAGCAATCTTCATTTGTTTTCAATTTTCCAGGAGATGGGACAGGCTATTGCAGCGCAGCACTGAAAAAAGGGAACAGGAGCTCTTTCCCTAAGGAAAAACAGTCTGTACCTTTTGGCTTTGAGGTGCAGTTGTTGGGGCAGGCCGGGCACTTCTTGGGCAGCAAGACCTTTCTCTGGTGGTACCTTTTGTCTGACAGCAATCTTCATTTGCTTTCCAATTTTTAAAAGGTGGGACCGGCCATTGCAGCGCACGGCAGAAAAAAGGGAGCAGCAGATCTTTCCACCAGGAAAAAGAATCTGGAAGCTTTGGCTTTGAGGTGCAGTTGGTGGGGCACCCGGGCACTTCCTGGGCAGCAAAGAGCTTTCTGTGGTGGCACTTTTTGTCTGGCAAGAATCTTCATTTGCTTTCCATTTTTCAAAAGGTGGGACCGGCCATTGCAGAGGAGAGTTGAAACAACGGAACAGCAGCTCTTTCCACCAGGAAAAACAGTCTGGAAGCTTTGGCTTTGAGGTGCAGTTGGTGGGGCAGCCTGGGCACTTCTTGGGCAGCAAGACCTTTCTGTGGTGGCACCTTTTGTCTGGCAGGAATCTTCATTTGGAGTAAACTTTTAAAAAGGTGGGACAGGCTATTGCAGCGCAGGGCAGAAAAAAGGGAGCAGCAGCTCTTTCCACCAGGAAAAAAAGTCTGGAAACTGTGGCTTCAAGTGTAGTTGTTGGGGCAGCCTGGGCACTTCTTGAGTAGCAAGACCTTTCTGTGGTGGTACCTTTTGTCTGGCAGCAATCTTCATTTGCTTTCAATATTTCAAAAGGTGGGACCGGCCATTGCAGCACAGGGCAGAAAAAAGGGAACAGCAGCTCTTTCCCTAAGGAACAAAAGTCTGGAAGCTTTGGCTTTGAGGTGCAGTTGGTGGGGCAGCCTGGGCACTGCTTGGGCAGCAAGACCTTTCTGTGGTGGCACCTTTTGTCTGGCAGGAATCTTCATTTGGATTCAAATTTCAGGAGGTGGGACAGGTCATTGCAGCGCAGAACTGAAAAAAGGGAACAGAAGAGCTTTCCACCAGGAAAAAAAGTGTGGAAGCTTTGGCTTCGAGGTGCTGTTCTTGGGGTAGCCTGGGCACTTCTTGGGCAGCAAGACCTTTCTGTGGTGGAACCTTTTGTCTGGCATGAATCTTCATTTGGATTCAATTTTTGAAAAGGTGGGACCGGCCATTGCAGAGCAGGGCTGAAAAAAGGGAACAGCAGCTTTTTCCCTAAGGAAAAAAGTCTGGAACCTTTGGTTTAATGTGTTGTTGTTGGGGCAACCCGGGCACTTCTTGGGCAGCAAAGATCTTTCTGTGGTGGTACCTTTTGTCTGGCAGCAATCTTCATTTGCAGTAAACTTTTAAAAAGGTGGGACAGGCTATTGCAGTGCAGGGTTGAAAAAAGGGAGCAGCAGCTCTTTCCACCAGGAAAAAAAGTCTGGAAACTTTGGCTTCAAGTGTAGTTGTTGGGGCAGCAGGGGCACTTCTTGGGCAGCAAGACCTTTCTGTGGTGGAACCTTAAGTCTGGCAGGAATCTTCATTTGTTTTCAATTTTCCAGGAGGTGGGACAGGCTATTGCAGCGCAGCACTGAAAAAAGGGAACAGGAGCTCTTTCCCTAAGGAAAAACAGTCTGTACCTTTTGGCTTTGAGGTGCAGTTGTTGGGGCAGGCCGGGCACTTCTTGGGCAGCAAAGATCTTTCTCTGGTGGTACCTTTTGTCTGACAGCAATCTTCATTTGCTTTCCGATTTTTAAAAGGTGGGAACAGCCATTGCAGCGCACGGCAGAAAAAAGGGAACAGCAGGTCTTTCTACCAGGAAAAAAAATCTGGAAGCTTTGGCTTTGAGGTGCAGTTGGTGGGGCACCCGGGCACTTCCTGGGCAGCAAAGAGCTTTCTGTGGTGGCACTTTTTTTCTGGCAGGAATCTTCATTTGCTTTCCATTTCACAAAAGGTGGGACCGGCCATTGCAGAGGAGAGTTGAAAAAAGGGAACAGCAGCTCTTTCCACCAGGAAAAACAGTCTGGAAACTTTGGCTTCAAGTGTAGTTGTTGGGGCAGCCTGGGCACTTCTTGGGTAGCAAGACCTTTCTGTGGTGGCACCTTTTGTCTGGCAGCAATCTCCATTTGGAGTTAACTTTTAAAAAGGTGGGACAGGCTATTGCAGCGCAGGGTTGAAAAAAGGGAGCAGCAGCTCTTTCCACCAGGAAAAAAAGTCTGGAAACTTTGGCTTCAAGTGTAGTTGTTGGGGCAGCCTGGGCACTTCTTGGGTAGCAAGACCTTTCTGTGGTGGCACCATTTGTCTGGCAGGAATCTTCATTTGGAATCAGTTTTTCAACAGCTGGGATAGGCCATTGCAGTGCAGGGCAGAAAAAAGGGAACAGCAGCTCTTTCCCTAAGGAAAAAAAGTGTGGATCCTTTGGCTTAAGGTGTAGTTGTTGGGGCAGTCTGGACACTTGTTGGGCAGCAAGACCTTTCTGTGGTGGCACGTTTTGTCTTGCAGGAATCTTCATTTGGAGTAAATTTTTTAAAAGGTGGGACCCGCCATTGCAACGCAGGGTTGAAAAAAGGGAACAGCAGCAATTTCCCTAAGGAAAAACAGTCTGGAAGCTTTGGCTTGGAGGTGCAGTTGTTGGGGCAGGCCGGGTACTTTTTGGGCAGGAAGAGTTTTCTGCGGTGGCACCTTTTGTCTAGCAGCAATCTTAATTTGCTTTCCATTTTTTAAAACGTGGGACCGGCCATTGCATCGCAGGGCTGAAAAAAGGGAACAGCAGATCTTTCCACCAGGAAAAAAAGTCTGGAAGCTTTGGCTTTGAGGTGCAGTTGGTGGGGCACCCAGGCACTTCCTGGGCAGCAAAGAGCTTTCTGTGGTGGCACTTTTTGTCTGGCAGAAATTTTCATTTGCTTTCAATTTTTCAAAAGGTGGGACAGGTCATTGCAGAGGAGAGTTGAAACAAGGGAACAGCAGCTCTTTCCACCAGGAAAAACAGTCTGGAAGCTTTGGCTTTGAGGTGCAGTTGGTGGGGCAGCCTGGGCACTTCTTGGGCAGCAAGACCTTTCTGTGGTGGCACCTTTTGTCTGGCAGCAATCTTCATTTGGAGTTAACTTTTAAAAAGGTGGGACAGGTCATTGCAGCGCAGGGTTGAAAAAAGGGAGCAGCAGCTCTTTCCACCAGGAAAAAAAGTCTGGAAACTTTGGCTTCAAGTGTAGTTGTTGGGGCAGCCTGGGCACTTCTTGGGTAGCAAGACCTTTCTGTGGTGGTACCTTTTGTCTGGCAGCAATCTTCATTTGCTTTCAATTTTTCAAAAGGTGGGACCGGCCATTGCAGCACAGGGCAGAAAAAAGGGAACAGCAGCTCTTTCCCTAAGGAACAAAAGTCTGGAAGCTTTGGCTTTGAGGTGCAGTTGGTGGGGCAGCCTGGGCACTGCTTGGGCAGCAAGACCTTTCTGTGGTGGCACCTTTTGTCTGGCAGGAATCTTCATTTGGATTCAAATTTCAGGAGGTGGGACAGGTCATTGCAGCGCAGAACTGAAAAAAGGGAACAGAAGAGCTTTCCACCAGGAAAAAAAGTCTGGAAGCTTTGGCTTTGAGGTGCTGTTCTTCGGGTAGCTTGGGCACTTCTTGGGTAGCAAAGAACTTTCTGTGGTGGAACCTTTTGTCTGGCATGAATCTTCATTTGGATTCAATTTTTGGAAAGGTGGGACCGATCATTGCAACGCAGGACTGAAAAAAGGGAACAGCAGCTTTTTCCCTAAGGAAAAAAGTCTGGAACCTTTGGTTTAATGTGTTGTTGTTGGGGCAACCCGGGCACTTCTTGGGCAGCAAAGATCTTTCTGCGGTGGTACCTTTTGTCTGGCAGCAATCTTCATATGGATTCTATTTTTTAAAAGGTGGGATTGGTTAATGTAGCGCAGGGCTGAAAAAAGGGAACAGCAGCTCTTTCCACCAGGAAAAACAGTCGGGAAGCTTTGGCTTTGAGGTGCAGTTGTTGCGGCTCCCAGGCACTTCTTGGGCAGCAAACATCTTTCTGTGGTGGCACCTTTTGTCTGGCAGCAATTTCCATTTGGATTCCATTTCTCAGGAGGTGGGACAGACCATTGCAGTGCAGGGCAGAAAAAAGGGAACAGCAGCCCTTCCCACCAGGAAAAAAAGTCTGGAAGCTTTGGCTTTGAGGTGCAGTTGTTGGGGCAGCCTGGGCACTTATTGGGCAGGAAGACCTTTCTGTGGTGGCACGTTTTGTCTTGAAGGAATCTTCATTTGGAGTAAATTTTTTAAAAGGTGGGACCCGCCATTGCAACGCAGGGTTGAAAAAAGGGAACAGCAGCAATTTCCCTAAGGAAAAACAGTCTGGAAGCTTTGGCTTGGAGGTGCAGTTGTTGGGGCAGGCCGGGTACTTTTTGGGCAGGAAGAGTTTTCTGCGGTGGCACCTTTTGTCTAGCAGCAATCTTAATTTGCTTTCCATTTTTTAAAACGTGGGACCGGCCATTGCATCGCAGGGCTGAAAAAAGGGAACAGCAGCTCTTTCCACCAGGAAAAAAAGTCTGGAAGCTTTGGCTTTGAGGTGCAGTTGTTGCGGCTCCCAGGCACTTCCTGGGCAGCAAAGAGCTTTCTGTGGTGGCACTTTTTGTCTGGCAGAAATTTTCATTTGCTTTCAATTTTTCAAAAGGTGGGACAGGTCATTGCAGAGGAGAGTTGAAACAAGGGAACAGCAGCTCTTTCCACCAGGAAAAACAGTCGGGAAGCTTTGGCTTTGAGGTGCAGTTGGTGGGGCAGCCTGGACATTTGTTGGGCAGAAAGACCTTTCTGTGGTGGCACCTTTTGATTGAAAGGAATCTTAATTTGGAGGAAATTTTTCAGGAGGTGGGACCGATCATTGCACCGCAGGACTGAAAAAAGGGAACAGTAGCTCTTTCCACCAGGAAAAACAGTCTGGAAGCTCTGGCTTTGAGGTACAGTTGTTGGGGCAGCCTGGACATTTGTTGGGCAGAAAGACCTTTCTGTGGTGGCACCTTTTGTCTGGCAGCAATCTTCATTTGGATTCTATTTCTCAGGAGGTGGGACCGTGCACTGCATCGCAGGGCTGAAAAAAGGGAACAGCAGCTCTTTCCACCAGGAAAAAAAGTCTGGAAGCTTTGGTTTTGAGGTGCAGTTTTTGGGGCAGCTTGGGCACTTCTTGGGCAGCAAACATCTTTCTGTGGTGGCACCTTTTGTCTGGCAGCAATTTCCATTTGGATTCCATTTCTCAGGAGGTGGGACAGACCATTGCAGACCGGGGCTGAAAAAAGGGAACAGCAGCTCTTTCCACCAGGAAAAACAGTCTGGAAGCTTTGGCTTTGAGGTGCAGTTGTTGGGGCAGCCTGGGCACTTATTGGGCAGGAAGACCTTTCTGTGGTGGCACCTTTTGTCTGACAGCAATCTTCATTTGGATTCTATTTCTCGGGACGTAATAAAGACCATTGCTGAGCAGGGCTTTAAAAAGGGAATAGCAGCTCTTTTCGTAAGGAAAAAAAGTCTGGAAGCTTTGGCTTTGAGGTGCAGTTGGTGGGGCACCCGGGCACTTCCTGGGCAGCAAAGAGCTTTCTGTGGTGGCACCTTTTGTCTGGCAGCAATCTTCATTTGGTGTAAATTTTTTAAAAGGTGGGACCGACCATTGCAGAGCAGGGCTGAAAAAAGGGAACAGCAGCTCTTTCCACCAGGAAAAAAAGTCTGGAAGCTTTGGCATAGAGGTGCAGTTCCTTGAGCAGCCCGACCAACTCTTGGGCAGGAAGAGTTTTCTGTGGTGGCACCTTTTCTCTGGCAGGCATCTTCATTTGCTTTCCATTTTCTAGGAGGTGGGACCGGCCATTGCAGCACAGGGCTGAAAAAAGGGAACAGCAGCTCTTTCCACCAGGAAAAACAGTCTGTATCTCTTGGCTTTGAGGTGCAGTTGTTGGGGCAGCCTGGGCACTTCTTGGGCAGCAGAACCTTTTTGTGGTGGCACTGTTTGTCTGGCAGTAATCTTCATTTGCTTTCCATTTTTTAAAAGGTGGGAACGGCAATTGCAGCGCAGGGCTGAAAAAAGGGAACAGCAGATCTTTCCCTACGGAACAAAAGTCTGGAAGCTTTGGCTTTGAGGTGCAGTTGGTGGGGCACCCGGGCACTTCCTGGGCAGCAAAGAGCTTTCTGTGGTGGCACCTTTTGTCTGGCAGCAATCTTCATTTGGTGTAAATTTTTTAAAAGGTGGGACCGACCATTGCAGAGCAGGGCTGAAGCAAGGGAACAGCAGCTCTTTCCACCAGGAAAAACAGTCTGGAAGCTTTGGCTTTGAGGTGCAGTTGGTGGGGCACCCGGGCACTTCTTGGGTAGCAAAGAGCTTTCCGTGGTGGCACCTTTTGTCTGGCAGGAATCTTCATTTCCATTCAGTTTTCAGGAGGTAGGACCGGACATTGCAGCGCAGGGCTGAAAAAAGGGAATAGCAGCTCTTTCCACCAGGAAAAAATCTCTGGATCCTTTCGCTTCTGCTGCAGTTGGTGGGGCAGCCTGGCCACTTCTTGGGCAGCAAGAGTTTTCTGTGGTGGCACCTTTTGTCTGGCAAGAATCTTCATTTCGAGTAAATTTTTCAGAAGATGGGACCGGTCATCGCTGTGCAGGGATGAAAAAAGGGAACAACAGCTCTTTCCATTAGGAACAAAAGTCTGGAAGCTTTGGCTTTGAGGTGCAGTTGGTGGGGTAGCCTGGGCACTTCTTGGGCAGCAAATATCTTTCTGTGGTTTCACGTTTTGTCAGGTAGGAATCTTCATTTGGAGTAAATTTTTAAATAGTTGGGCCGACCATTGCAGCGCAGGGCTGAAAAAAGGGAACAGCAGCTCTTTCCACCAGGAAAAAAAGTCTGGAAGCTTTGGTTTTGAGATGCAGTTGTTCGGGTACCCTGGGCACTTCTTGGCAGGAAGAGTTTTCTGTGGTGGCACCTTTTGTCTGGCAGGAATCTTCATTTGCTTTCAATTTTTCAAAAGGTGGGACGGCCATTGCAGTGCAGGGCTGAAAAAAGGGAACAGCAGCTCTCTCCACCAGGAAAAAAAGTCTGGAAGCTTTGGTTTTGAGGTGCAGTTGTTGGGGCAGCTTGGGCACTTCTTGGGCAGCAAACATCTTTCTGTGGTGGCACCTTTTGTCTGGCAGCAATTTCCATTTGGATTCCATTTCTCAGGAGGT